>NC_092226.1:4588052-4660552 GCF_036320965.1 Panulirus ornatus | reverse complement strand
GGAGGGGAGGTGGAGCTGTGATCCACCCTGGTTGGGGAGGGGAGGTGGAGCTGTGATCCACCCTGGTAGGGGAGGGGAGGTGGAGCTGTGATCCACCCTGGTAGGGGAGGGGAGGTGGAGCTGTGATCCACCCTGGTAGGGGAGGGGAGGTGGAGCTGTGATCCACCCTGGTAGGGGAGGGGAGGTGGAGCTTTGATCTTGAGGCCAACTAAGTCGTTCGTCCTTTGTGTTTACACTCGACCAACACCCGTAAGTCCATTAGTTCTGCTGCTCTTGTTTAACCTCAGCTGAACCCATTTACATACACGTCTTCCACCTCTCTGACTCAGCAGTCTCCCTTACTGAGGCCACACTAACTCCCTTACTGAGGCCACACTAACTCCCTTACTGAGGCCACAGTAACTCCCTTACTGAGGCCACACTAACTCCCTTACTGAGGCCACACTAACTCCCTTACTGAGGCCACACTAACTCCCTTACTTAAGCTACGTTCTCTCCCTTACTTACGACAGGATGACTCCCTTACCTATGCTAGAGTAACTCCCTTAATACTTAAGTTGTCTTCCTTAACTTGGGCAATGTTGACTCCCTTACTTAACTTAGGCTGAGTAATATAGCGAAGCGGGACTCCTTACTTACAAAATACAAGTCCTATTCCAACTTACACAAACTCTTCCTTACTTATACTAGGCCAGGTCCCCTCCCCCTCCCCCCCCTCACAACCTGCTACACACACAGCACACAACCCACTTCTCATCTGTCACAGGGCTGACACCCCCCCCCCCCACCCCCCTCTTTGCTTACACAATATCAACCCCATCCTTACTTAAACAAGGATCAACCTTCCTTACTTCAATCCAAGCTAGCCTTAACCTAGCCACATCCACGAAGCGAGCTCACACTGTTGGTGTCCACATCCAGCATGTTACACAGCTTCTCTGTCTTGCTTAGCTAGCTCTCCCTTCTCCCCCACTATTGGAACATTCTATCGCTCGCTTTATCTAATCGTCTATACATGTGTCTCAATTTAGGATATACATAGCTCTCTCTAACATGGCAATGTGAGCCCTTCAATCTATTTTTCTCAAAGTCATTTATTTTTTCATTACGAGATTATTAACCTTGTTCGATGAATGAGACAGAAGGAGGTAGGGTGTTTCAACCTCCCCGAGCTTAATTTGCATACGTAATCTTCGCTAAGATCAGTTGTCGATAACCACAGGTGGATTTCTAAAGTTACGAACGTCAGGTAAAAAGATGATTCTTGATCGTCACGCAAAATTGACGTAAAGATTAAAAAATAATAAAAAAATCTGATTTTTAAATTTGTCAGTTTTATCTATTTTTTTTTTCGTGGGATATTTATATATTTTATCCCTGGGGATAGGGGAGAAAGAATACTTCCCACGTATTCCCTGCGTGTCGTAGAAGGCGACTAAAAGGGGAGGGAGCGGGGGGCTGGAAATCCTCCCCTCTCGTTTTTTTTTTTTAATTTTCCAAAAGAAGGAACAGAGAAGGGGGCCAGGTGAGGATATTCCCTCAGAGGCCCAGTCCTCTGTTCTTAACGCTACCTTGCTAATGCGGGAAATGGCGAATAGTTTGAAAGAAAGAAAAAGAAAGAATTTAGATATTATTTCGGGCATTTTTTAAACGAATGGATGTCTCCTTCATCAACTAAACGCACCAGAGGCCCTCTATTGCAGGGTTGCGTAACCGTTGTATATAGATCGGTCAACGAGAATCGCCAGTCAAAGGAAGAGGTTATCGATGAACTTTGTGTGGCGAAGCGTTCAACGAGGCCCCCCCTCCCCTCCCAGCACGGTGACGTAGATGTTAGACAGTGAACGAGCTTAGAAGAACGAGTGTTGTAGTCTGTCAGGTTCAACGAGGTCATTAAGAAGGCGTATGAAATCTGGTGTTCAACGATAATACCAAGCAAGGCGGGAGAAGGGTTCATCATTGAAATATGATCAACGAGTTAGCTATTGTGCCGCACCCCTCCCCCCCCAAAAAAAAAGAAGAAATAAGACCAGAAGAAAGATACTGCTACTTCATACCTGATCAACGAAGGACACAAACACTGAGACCTGATTAACGAAGACTTTGGACACCCAGACCTGATCAACGACTACTATGAACACCCAAACCTGATCAACGAAGACTTTGGACACCCAGACCTGATCAACGAAGACTATGGACACCCAGACCTGATCAACGAAGACTTTGGACACCCAGACCTGATCAACGAAGACTATGGACACCCACACCTGATCAACGAAGACTTTGGACACCCACACCTGATCAACGAAGACTTTGGACACCCAGACCTGATCACGAAGGACACGGACACCCAGACCTGATCAACGAAGACTATGGACACCCACACCTGATCAACGAAGACTATGGACACCCACACCTGATCAACGACTACTACGAACACCCAAACTTGGTCAACGAAGACTGTGAACACCCAAACCTGATCAACGAAGGACACGGACACTCAGACATGATCAACGAAGGACACTGACATACAGATCTGATCAACGACCCCACCACACTGTTTCATTGAGGTACGTCGTACACAGGGGTGATGGTGGGGGGGAATATTGAGTTGAAGGGGTGGGAGAAGAAGTAGGAATGGAGTGGGTGGGTGAGGGATGGGAAGGGTTGGGGAAGAGGGGTTGGGGAGGAAGGGGACGGGTTGGGGAGTAAGGGGGTTGGGGGAGGGATGGGGGGAGACTGTAATGCGCCTTCGTAAAGCCAGCGTAAATGTTCGCGTCAATGATTCCCGGATTATGATTTTCGCCTTCTGGTGACGCCATTAAATTAATGGTTCCTCCCTTTGATGGCGAGGCGCAGCCTTATTGTGTGCTACCCACGGCAGCCATAGCAGCCCATTGAAGCCTCTAGAAGCTTATTGAAGCCCCCTCCCCCCCCCCTCCTTTTCGCATACGGAAAGGAAACCTCCACGAATCGTTTTCGAAGCCAAATTGGTCTCGAAACCTTGTGGTACGCGGTTTAGGAACCTAACCTAACCCCCCCCCCACTCCTCCCTCGAGGCTCCTGAAACCCATTACAAGCCCCGACCTCGTCTGTGATCCCAGGGCCTCGTAGGGCGTGTAATCCCCCGTGATCAGCCCTTATTCTCGCCCTCAGGGAACTGTTAATATCAGGGACTCAGGCCCAGACCACGCCAATTAAAGGGGCTGCCTCCTCGCAGCCCTGGTCGCTCATCTCTCGTCCCTGATAAAGTCATTAGATTCCCCTGATAAAGTCATTAGATTCCCCTGATAAAGTCATCAGATTCCCCTGATAAAGTCATTAGATTCCCCTGATAAAGTCATTAGATTCCCCTGATAAAGTCATTAGATTCCCCTGATAAAGTCATTAGATTCCCCTGATAAAGTCATTAAATTCCCCTGATAAAGTCATTAGATTCCCCTGATAAGGTCATTAGATTCCCCTGATAAGGTCATTAGATTCCCCTGATAAAGTCATTAGATTCCCCTGATAAAGTCATTAGATTCCCCTGATAAAGTCATTAGATTCCCCTGATAAGGTCATTAGATTCCCCTGATAAAGTCATTAGATTCCCCTGATAAAGTCATTAGATTCCCCTGATAAAGTCATTAGATTCCCCTGATAAGGTCATTAGATTCCCCTGATAAGGTCATTAGATTCCCCTGATAAAGTCATTAGATTCCCCTGATAAGGTCATTAGATTCCCCTGATAAGATCACTAGATTTGCCTGATAAGGTCACTAGATTACCTTGATAAGGTCACTAGATTACCTTGATAAGGTCACTAGATTTTCCTGATAGGGTCACTAGATTACCTTGATAAGGTCACTAGATTACCTTGATAAGGTCACTAGATTACCTTGATAAGGTCACTAGATTTTCCTGATAAGGTCACTAGATTACCTTGATAAGGTCACTAGATTCCCCTGATAAGGTCACTAGATTCCCCTGATAAGGTCACTATATTACCCTGATAAGGTTATTTGATAAGGTTGCTTAAGGATCTTGATAAGTTCGATAAAGTCCCTGATAAGGTCATCAAAGGCAGGTCATAAGGTCGTAAAAAAAAACCTTTGACAAGGTCGTTAAAGAATATAATAAGGACGGCAAAATGACCTTCATAGGGTCGTTAAAGAACGTTTGTGTAAATGTAAAAAGATTTACAGATACGACTGGCTCAGGCTTAGTGTTGTTTTTCATCAGTTTTGTTGTTTTTCATTGACAATCCGGATATGAATCCAGGGTCACTCCATACTATGTATTCATCTATCTAAATTTTTCCATCACTATATGTGTCACTCCCTCATTCTCCATCTTTTTCCCTCCATCTCCTCCTTCTCTTCCTTCTTTCCCATGTGGTCCACGTCCTTTCCTTTGTCTTTCCAGTCCTCTCTCTCCCCAGACCACCCCGAGGCCAACGACCCTCAACCCCCTCCCCCCCCCCCTCTTCTCCCGCCCCAGGACACCTATCCTCTGTCCGTAAACCACTAACATCAATTTCCCCCTCCCCGTTTACACCCCTTCCCCCCCCCCACCCCCGCAATCACTAGCCACCCGCAACCTATATCGAATCTTCGACAACACTCGAAGGTTCACCAATGTAGTCTCCTCAATAGAGAGCGTTGGCAATGCTGACTCCCATCACGAATACACACATCATGTGTATGTGTGTGTGTGTGTGTGTGTGTGTGTGTGTGTGTGTGTGTGTGTGTGTGTGATACGTCAGTGATGGCGTCGTGGCAAGCTAGCACTGTGCCCTTTGTCACGTACTCCACCTTAGCCCAGGTCGTTGACTCTTGTCCATTTTGCTTCACTCATACGTGCACTGCTGGCATGTAGTCCACAGACTCACTTCCTCTCCATCCCTCACCCAACACTTGACGACACATGACATACAGCTTGTCATTCTCTCCTCCAGTCTTTCCCTTTTTTCCTCCACACACACAGAAAGGAGGGTGATGGTACCACATCTTCCAGGTCCTCCGGTGCTGAATCGGGATGGGACCAACAGTCAAGGAGGACTGGATGGTTCCCAGTGCCCTGTTTACTGACACCGAGAGACTCTTCCAGACACGGGTATCAGAACTGGCTATTTTTTTTTTTATTAATGTCTTCAACATACAAGGTCTCAGATCTAGCTATCCCTGTAGTAAATACTATCCCTCCGCTTCTTTCTCTGATCTTAATCTTCTCTTTGAAATCTAGATGTCCAAAGCTACTGCTACTCTGCACCATTTCATCCCTAACTTTAATCACTACGATCACGACTGTTCCAAGGATCGGGTTGTCTCTACGGCAATACAGGTGTTCCCAATACTCGCTTCATGGACCTTGAATCTCCTAACTTTGATCCAACCTGGCTCTAAACTCCTCTATCTTCTATAAACATGGTGTTATGTTTCCTATAATTCTCCTACCATATGATTCCTCCATGTACAACTCTTTGACCATTAGACTTTCTGCCATGAAGCATTGCTCTTTTTGCATCCATGCGACCAAATCCTCTATAATGGTGTTTCAATGTACACCACAAAGATTGGTTAGGTTCTGTCTAGGATGATCCCGCAGGAGCCAAGGTCTGTTTTATTTCCCTACTTAGTAATCTGGAGCAGATGATCAAATAACTAATACAAGTTTCCTACCGTCCTACTTTGTACTCTTCTAACACACTTCATTTCTAAATCACTTCTGATCCTCTCACGATAATTCCACAGTATCTGTCCCATATTTCTGTCTCTTCCAATGAGACTCGTCCTCCTTCTATCTTCCTCTCAAGACGCCAACTTTAGGGTAAACTAAGGCTGAAGGATGATAAAGGCTGATGGAATACGTAAATCCTGGAATCCAGCCTTAGTCCCAGCCAGCGGCCAGCCCGACCCTCCAGCCCAAACGTCCAGTCATCACCAGAGAATCGAGGTCTTTCACAGCTATCCCGGGTTACCACTACCTCCGCCACGTTTTCTATAAATACATTTTTTTCTTTTTTTTTTTCTTTATTGCCGATGAAAGCCACCGTTCCAGCCCGTTGATTGGTTGGCCATGATTATTTTTTTCTTTTTCGTCGTCATAAATCCGCCCCTGGCATGATGGTGGCCATCATGCATTCAACCCAAAGTCCGTTTTCTTTTTCCCCTCTCGAGCGTCTTCTCGTTTTCTTCTTAAGAAAACGTATCGTGGATAAACTTCGGAACCGACTTTTGTCTTTTCTTGTATGTGTGTGAGTGGGAGACGGATGAGCTACTGATGGATGATACTCACGTGTCATGCGGATGAGTTATTGATGGATGATGCTCACGTGTCATGGGTGAGCAGGCCGGACACACACACACACACACACACACACACACACACGTTGGAGGGGGGGGGGGATTTCAATTATAGGGAATCATAATGAGATAGTTTGAGACGATTTGTGTTGTCGTGGAGACACAAGGGCTTGGTGTACAGGGGGACTGACAACACGAACATGTCAGTCAAATACTTGGATGAGAGGGAGTGATAAGCTATCATTACTGGGTCTTATCTTCACATATAGGAGCATTGATAATGAGACTATAATACGCAAAATAATGGAATAAACTGAGTTATGTAACTGGGAATGTGGGCAGCGTACAGGGATTCGAAATTATGTGTGGTAGTAGAGAGCTGAAGAGCTGGGGGCCCACGAGTGTAGCATTCCCCTTGCTTATCCTCCCTTATCTTGCTTTAATCTATCACTTACTGACACATGCTCCTTGCTGATAAGCCTTTTAAATCTCCTTTATCTTATATCCTTAACCTGTTATACCATTAGACATTTTCTACTAAGATATATCCCCTCGCTTTCCTAGCTTTCCCTGAATGTATGATGGCACACGGTCCAATGATCAGACTTGCTCACTCCACACTTCACACTCCCTTCCACAACTATGGCCAACATCTTGCTCACCCGGGGACCTCCACTTCCCAGGTCATACATGTGTGACAGCTACAGCTCACCACTGCAGCTCTTGCCATCACATCTCGTCTCTAAATGCTCACGTCTCCACACTCAACCTCCTCACATCATTATGAGGTTACCAGCATGAGCCAGGCTGAGCTCTCCTCCCTAGGCAGGCTTTTAATATCTCCAGAATTATTTGTATTATTTCCCTGATCAAACCTTTATTATCAAGGTAACTTTACATTCGTTAGTCTTACCAATATCTTTCGATAGATGCAGGAAATTTCAATTAACATTTTTCCCCCAAAATCTATATCTGATTCTTAGCTTTATAAGACTTTTAGCTTTTTAATGATTAATTTTGTTTTTAATTCAAGTAGATTGATCAAGCCATCTGTTCTGTCAGCATAAGTCTATCAGTGAGTCTACCAATTCAGACCCTCAGCTGCTGAGTGATTACCTGAGTACTGAGTAATTACCTGAGTACTGAGTAATTACCTGAGTACTGAGTAATTACCTGAGTACTGAGTAATTACCTGGGTGGTGACCCTGTTATCAATAATAATCATTTGTTTCTCGTGTGGTCGACTTTCTTCTCGTTCTTTCGATGTTCTAGATTAATATATGTTACTTCTGTGGAAAGTGATGTTCTATTCAGGGTAGGAAGGAGAACAGATGGTGTGAGGTGTAAGATGTTATTTTTTTCTTTTAATGCACATGTGTAGAGGACGGTATAGGGGGGGTGGGGGGTGGTGTCGACTGTGGACATAGCTCCCCCCCCCCCCCCCCCCGCTGTGCTCTTGCTGTTGTGGGGGCGTGGGCATCGGTCCTGCCACGCCCACAGGCCCATGATACATGCCCCCTCCCCCTCCCCGCTGCTCCTACTTGCCCCTGGACGACTTGCAGAAGGCGGGGTAGAGGGGTCGTCACAAGAGGTGGTTGTGTGACGTGTTACTGGCCGAGCTGAGAGTGTATGGTTGATCTGAGCACGACGGTACGACTCCTGACCACGACGGCACGACCATGAGCACGACGGTACGACCCTGAACACGACGGCTCGACCATGAGCACGACGGTACGACTCCTGACCACGACGGCACGACCATGAGCACGACGGTACGAAAATTAAGCACGAGGTTACGACCCTGAACACGACGGCACAACTCCTGAACACGACGGTACGACCCTTGAGCACAACAGTCCGACCATGAGCACGACGGTACGACCCTGAACACGACGGACGACCCTTAAACACGACAGTACGACTCTTGAGCACGATGATATGGCCCTAGAGCACGACGGCGCGACCCTAGGACACTACGGTGGAAGGAAGGATAATGGAGAGGAGGGAAGAGGGAGATGGAGGGAAGGGGGTGATGGAGGGAAGGGGAAGATAAGGGAAGAGGAAGATGAAGGGAAGGGGGAGTTGAAGGGAATGGGAAGATGGATTGTGAGGAAGGTCAGGGTCGGAGGATGAGGTGAGGAAGGCTTGAAGGATTTGCTGAGGGGAGGGACTGGGACTGATAGGGAAGGGAGGGAAGGAGGGAGGGAGGGGTAAGGAAGGGAGGGAGATGGTGGAACAAGAAAGGCAGGAAATGGAGGGAGGGGTAATAGAGAGGGACGTAGGGAGGGAGACGAACTAATGTTTCCTCAAAATCACCAATTTTCCACAATCTTGCTCCTCACAACCACACTGACCTACCTACAATCTTGCTCCTCACAACCACACTGACCTACCTACAATCTTGCTCCTCAGAACCAAATTGACCCACCTACACTCTTGCTCCTCACAACCACACCTGCCTACAATCTTGCTCCTCACAGTCACACTGACCTACCTACAATCTTGCTCCTCACAACCACAATGACCTACCTACACTCTTGCTCCTCACAACCACACCTACCTACAATCTTGCTCCTCACAACCACACTGACCTACCTACAATCTTGGTCCTCACAACCACACTGACCTACCTCACCCTCAGCCACCCTGTGCTGGTCTACAAGGCCACGCGTCACTGCAGGCGCTGCAACTACTGCTACATGTGGGCACATCTTCTGTGGTACATTTTAAGCTGAGGTTTATCTTTTTTCTCAAGCTTCCAGCTTAAGCTTGACGGGCCAGGTGCTGGTGTGTGGTGCCCGGCGGCTCTGTCATCAGCAAGGACAGGGGAAAACACGACACACAGGCAGAGAGACCTTGAAGGAGCTCCGCCCTAGTGCCAGGGTGGCAGAAGGTCGTCTTTACAGTGCCACGGCACGGGGAAGAGGTCGTCTTTCACCAGCGAGGGACGTCATGCCAGGTACGACCCTTGACCGCGACGGTACGACCCATCACTTCGCTGGTACGACCCTTGAACACGACCGTGGAGCAGAGGGGTAAGACTCGGAACCCGACAGTGCGACTCTACATCACGACAGTGCGTTTCTGGGGCACAACGGCACGACCTTTTGGGTATTGTGGCGTGACTTTTGACCTGACCCTTATGGGTCAAAACCGAAGGCAGGCTGTCGTATTTTATAGGATGTACCGATGAATACAAAGGTCGTACTGTCGTTCTCAAGTATCGCACCACAGTGCACAAGGGTCGTACCGTCGTGCACAAGGGTCGTACCGTCGTGCCCAAGGATCGTACCGTCGTGCCCAAGGATCGTACCGTCGTGCACAAGGATCGTACCGTCGTGCCCAAGGATCGTACCGTAGTGCTCAAGGATCGTATTGTCGTGCCCAAGGATCGTACCGTCGTGCCCAAGGATCGTACCGTCGTGGCCAAGGATCGTACCGTCGTGGCCAAGGATCGTACCGTCGTGGCCAAGAATCGTACCGTCGTACCCAAGGATCGTACAATCGTGCTCAAGGATCGTACCGTCGTGCCCAAGGATCGTACCGTCGTGGCCAAGAATCGTACCATCGTACCCAAGGATCGTACAATCGTGCTCAAGGATCGTACCGTCGTGCTCAAGGATCGTACCGTCGTGCTTAAGGATCGTACCGTCGTGCCCAAAGATCGTACCGTCGTGCACAAGGATAGCACCACAGTTCTGTGTTCGCTTTGTTGTCATTGCTTCCAGTAAGCCATCTAGTCTTGCGCTATGTTATGATGGTCGGTGTTGGGTGGTTGCCCTTCCAAATGTCGTCCAAATTCCTCCCTCACTGAGGCTCGTATCACTTAGGCAAGACCGACCTGGAAGGACTCCCAGACTGGACGCTGCCTCGATCATAAATACTATAGATCTGATAGTGCCGAGGAGGAGCAGTCTTGGATTCCAAAGAGAAGCGAAAGATCAGGGGAAGAGGTTACCAGATGGCGTTCAGCAGAGGTAAAAGTTAGAATCAAGACCACGATTGTTGCAGGAATGGATAGAAGAAGAGCCAGGTCGAGGAGCCGTGGCTATGGAAGTGGGTTGTATCCCGGTCGCACGGTGGCGATCAAGCGGGGCACTGGGATCCGTCCATTCCCTCTCGACCGATGGCGCCGCTCCGAATCGGCGCGGAAGCGTCCTGTCTGTAATAGTAGTATTGCCATAGACTGCACCATTTGCAAACTTAAAAGAAATAGAAAAAGAGACACAGATTGTGTGAGGCGTATGTTGTCAAGTGTTGTGTATGAGAAAAAGAGCGAGTGGGACGGGTTGGATGCCAGCAGCCCAGGTTGAGACAAGGGGAAAACAAGAAAGCCATCTGGGTCTAGAAGTGGGTACGTAACACACGGCGCGGTGCTCGCTCACTGTGCCACAGCCACTATCCCTTCCTATATCAGGCGGTGGCACCTCCCTGTGGCCACCTACTACTTGGTGAGACTATCATCCATCACCAAGTATACCTCGGGCCATCTAGAGGTACACATGACCAACCTTCGAATGCAACGGTTTCTGATGTAATCTTTTTGATGCCAGAGGGTCTGTTTCCCTTCTCTGGTTTCTAGACTTGCCCGCCAGAGGGAGAAACAGAACGAAAAAGAAATATTATAACAAACTATAGATACGTTCTTCCAGTGCAGAAACGCCAGATAACAGGGAAGAAAACTCCAGTACCTCATGGAAAAGAAATCGTAATAATCACCCCAATTTCCCAGGCACAGGAGTCCCTTGGCGTCCATTCTTAACAGCAACACATCCTCCTCGTTCGTGACCAGATCGCTTTCCCATATGTTTTCCAGCCGTCCCACCTCACCGCCTCACGAGCGCGGGGCAACAATGCACGGAGGTACGTTCAGCTCTTCTTGATCTTCTTGGCATCACGTGTGCAAGGAACTCAGTTCACGGTCCATATAATCGCCTCCTTCCGCAAGTCTTCCCCTCCAGCTCTGCCGCCTCACCAACACAAGAATCTTAAGTCCACAGTGTGTCTCTCAGCTCGACGACTCCTTGATCCCAGAGAAGCCCTGGCTAGAGCGTCACTCCATGTGTGGTTCCAGGGAAACAGCCCCGACAACTGAACACCAGCATTCATACTAATATCTTTCCTTTTTTTTTTTCCTCATTTCCTCTCCATTGTTGCTTTTCCTCTCCTGAAGAAGTGAGCAACGTACATCCCTCTCGTATTTAACACTATCTAGCTCCTCAGTCCATCTATAGGTTAATAGGTTTCATTTACAGACATATTTACATTCAAAGTGGCTGTTATGGTACAAACTACCCCCATCACCCAGAAAGACAGTATACGACAGATTGGGTCAATTGTTAATTGATCTGAAAATCATCATGTGTTTTGAAGAAGAAAAAATGTTGTGGCATCAGGCTTTCCGTTCCAGACTTCTCTCGTGTGCACTTCCTCCTGATGTGACCAACCACACTAGCCAGGATCTGGTTGTTCCATCACACTTACTCGCTCATTGATGCTGAGGTCCGTCAAGGCTCCATTCTTGCTTTTGTTTCCTCTCGTCGCGTCTTTTGCGTAGCATGGTTGACACCTGGGGACTGCTCTGTCCGTTGTCGTTATCCGTCGTCTCTCCGTCCGTCCGTCCGTCCGCCATCGGGACTCAACTTACTAGCTTTCAAGTTGACCTTGTTCACCACCTGGTGTGACTACAGCGTGCCACGCAAACACTGTGTGTGGCATATGACTACAGTCATGACTTAATCATCTACTCTCCCTCCCTCTCCCTCTCCCTCTCACTCCCTCTGCCCCCCTCCTCTCTCTCTCTCTCTCTCTCTCTCTCTCTCTCTCTCTCTCTCTCTCTCTCTCTCTCTCTCTCTCTCTCTCCTCTTTCCCTCCCTCTCTCTCTCGCCTGTCATACATACTCCCCTCACTTTCTGCTCCTCCCTCACCTCTAGCATCTGACCAAGTAGATGAACGTTTCTTCCATCAGCTTCGCTCTAACCGTGCGACATTCGACCTCCATCAGTAGACACACACCAACACTACCTCAGAGGACAAAGGAAATCTTCAAAGCGCATGTCGTCTTCAGCAACATCCCACTTGGAGTCACTTCCCACACTAGCACCTTGGGAGGATGCGCGATCCTTATCCTCTCACCGAAGAATCAACTCTGAAGTGAGGGAGGAAGTGTGCGCGTTGGCAGCACACGGCTCTGTCCTCCCGTGGTCTCCTCCCGTCCTACATCCTTCCGCCTCCTCCACAAAGCGTTGCTCGTCCTCACGTCCAGCACGAGCCCCACATTTGCGGAAGTGGTTCCAGGCCATCCTAACCTCACCCACACCCCCTCCCTCCTGCACCAGCTCCGGTCCAAGGATGCGAGGCTACGAGAGAGAGAGAGAGAGAGAGAGAGAGAGAGAGAGAGAGAGAGAGAGAGAGAGAGAGAGAGAGAGAGAGAGGCGCCCCAAACTCTCTCTCTCTCTCTTACTCGTAACCTCCCAGTCCATTTACGTACGTGGTGCTCTCTCTCTCTCTCTCTCTCTCTCTCTCTCTCCCCCACGTCCGCAGCCGTGATGGAACCTGCTCCACTGTTCCTCACTTGTCTGGACTGTGACGAACTACTTCCTACCACAGTTCCCATTTTCCTTTCTGCTGTTAACCATATCTCTCGTAAGTGCTTCTCTGTCCGTTGACCAACAACCATTTCTCTATAGAAAATATTTCAGATGAGGGGGGAAAAATATATGACTATTGGTTTCCTTACCATTTACATTTATTTACTGGTTTACATATAAGTACTTCCTTTGAAAGCGGGAGGTATCTCTTTTACATAAGTATAACTTACAAAAGTAAGGCCCCCCCCCCCTTCCCTCCTAGCGCCTCCTGCCTTTTGAATACAGACTCACCAGTGATGTGTAGCCAGACTCCTGTTCTGCCACGCCAACAAACCACCCGCCCATGTAGGGAATGAAGAAAGTACTGCTTTCAACGGTGTTTTCTTCTTTCTTCTTCCTTTCTCTTCCTTCCGAACGATGGAACATACGTGCCTATCCCACATCCCTAAGGCCGAGCGAACCAATGGACTCCTTTGGCATATTTCAAGCTCCATTACTACCGAAAAACCTCGGTCCATTTTTCTAAAATTCTCTCTCTCTCTCTCTCTCTCTCTCTCTCTCTCTCTCTCTCTCTCTCTCTCTCTCTCTCTCTCTCTCTCTCTTTTAGATTTAGGACTTTGTTGGAATGCCAAGAAGGAGGTGGAGTGCGGGGAAGGCCATTAATTCTGATATATGTCATAAAACTCTACGGGAATTAACACGATCGCCTCACGGCAAAGACGGATGGCCTGGCATTTGCATACTATCCCCAAGGCGTCGGCATTTCCAGCGTCGGAGATGCCAACGGGGTTCACTTAGCGCTGACCCCCGCATTGATCGGCGATGAAACCAGTTTCTTGTGATGGATATATATAGTGGGAATGTGAGATGAAACGGGAGGCTGAGTCTGAAACTAACGGGAGTTTCACATTCCAGTGAGTCCTGTTGTGTGAGGCCTTCAGTGTTTATGGAGGTCTGAGCTGGCCTGGTCCTGGTACCTGCCCTGGTACCTTGTCTCTTGCACCTGGCTCCGCTGCCTAGTCCGGAGCCGGCAGTTACCTGGTTATCTGGCAATTGGCTTTCATACCTGGCCCGGTAGTTTGACCTAGTACCTGGTCTGGTGGCTAGCCCGAAGACCGTAGCTACCTGGCTCTTGTACCTGACTCTGGTACCTGGCTCTGGTACCTGGCCTGGAGTCCACAGTTAAATCACTTACATTGACTTCCGCGGACAAGATAAACAAACAGGCAGCGATGTTGCCAGATGTACAATGACGCCCCTGGGCGAGCGATCTTCCTTTTTCTCCCCAGGACGTGCACAACTTGGACGACCACCAGAGCCAATTTTCAGTCGAATCACTTTTCATATATATGGTATAATAACAATATAGAATACATATATATGTATATGATAAACGTCACTGCCATCCAGATAGAAGGGGGAAAATGCTAAGAATATTGAACATGGGAGCAGACATTGCTGGAGCTATAGATATGACTGAACAACAAGTTTTCGTTTTGAACGAAGTTTGTCATCTGGATGTGGACGAGAGACGCGTACGTGCATACAAACGTGGTAGATCAGCGAACCGAATCTATAATGAAGCAGTGTATTCGAAACATAGAACCATAGAAGACTATATAGACATTGTGTTCTATAAACATAGTACGACTGAACCACAAAACGAATCCAGTCTCATTCGGATGGCTTTAATGTGATGATTCATATCAAGGGAGTTTAAACCACGTTGATGTTATCATTACTTTGAATAAAGACTTTATAACGAAGCTGCTTCAAAACGCGTCTCACCAACAGTATCTTGTTCTTCTTTAAGTTTCTTCTTCTTCTTCTTTAAGTTTTCTTCTTCTTCTTCTTCTTCTTTTGATACTGCTACTACTACTACAGTTACTACTACTACTGCTACTACTACTACTACAATCACTATTACTGCTACTAGTAATACTACTACTACTACTACTACTACTACTACTACTACTACTGCTACTACTACTACTACTACTACTACTACTGCTACTACTACTACTACTACTACTACTACTACTACTTTTTCTTTCCTATTTCTTTCATTCTTGTGTCTTCTACTACTTCATCATCATTTTTATTTCTCCATCCATGTAAACTCCCTCACGTCTTCACCAGTGATCCCTGATGCTCAGACACGAGTCACAGACGAAGACGAAGACGAAGAGGCTTTCTGTATCCACCTCCTCCTCCTCCACCTCCTCCTCCTCCTCCTCCTCCACCTCCTCCTCCTCCTCCTCCTCCAGTAGCTGCTGCTTGAAGGCTAACCACAGGAGGTTCTGCAGGAGAGAACCCACAATGTATTTTTCTTCTCTTAATGTGAGGATTGTTGCCAGGTCACCACCAGGATGACTGACCATCTTACAACGACTCTTGGTCTGTCTTGAAGATGGAGGACGAGAAATTCCTGTTGGGATATATACATAATAATAGTCTTTGGTGCACATGAGGGAATTATCATGAGTCTCTTGCCCTCCGTGCGTGTGTGTGTGTGTGTGTGTGTGTGATCCCAGACCAACATCTACTACATGAAAGTTTCTAATCAGTAATTAATCTGCCACTTTATAATTATGAGCGTCCTATCGCCTTACTCTACAGACTTACCCAAACATCCCGAGTGTAAAATGTGCCATTTTCAAATGAATAACTTTCTCTCGACCGTACTGATAATATTCAAGGATTTTATAAACAATTTAAAGGATTTCCATGTGGAGATAGACAGACAATAGTATCCCCCCCCCCTCGCCGAACCCTGTCAATAGACAGAGAGAGGTACCTCCCCCCCCCCACCCCCGAGTTCTGTTAATAGACAGGGTCGACTTTACTTTGTTGAACACAAAGATAAATCCTTCTGGTCAAACACGGGCCAACCTGCCGGGTTTACACTGCGGAAGATTAGTGAATAATTAATGAAACAATTACCTTACAGTCTGGGACGCCATCTTGATCAACCCCCGACCCCCTTCTCCCCAGTTCTGGTTGATGGGAGGGCTGGTAGATGTATGTTTGATGGGAGGGCTGGTCGATGGTTGGGTGATGGGAGGGCTGGTAGATGTATGTTTGATGGGAGGGCTGGTCGATGGTTGAGTGATGGGAGGTCTGGTCGATGGTTGGGTGATGGGAGGGCTGGCCGATGGTTGAGTGATGGGAGGGCTGGTCGATGGTTGGGTGATGGGAGGGCTGGTAGATGGTTGGGTGATGGGAGGGCTGGTCGATGGTTGGGTGATGGGAGGGCTGGTCGATGTATGTTTGATGGGAGGGCTGGTCGATGGTTGGGTGATGGGAGGGCTGGTCGATGTATGTTTGATGGGAGGGCTGGTCGATGGTTGGGTGATGGGAGGGCTGGTTAGATGTTTGCGAGCGGTGTTTGCTATGTGCGGGTGAGGGCATGCGAGGCGAAGGCGAGGGAGGGAGGGGTTCGGTGGAGAGAGAGAGAGAGAGAGAGAGAGAGAGAGAGAGAGAGAGAGAGAGAGAGAGAGAGAGAGAGAGAGAGAGAGAGAGAGAGATGAATGGCTACGAGAGGAAATAACATAATAAAGATAATCAAAATTATTTTTAAACTGTGTTAGTGTGTGATGATCTGTAACTCCAGATGTGAGACATTGTTTACATGTCTTCATCAACAAAACGAAGACCATAGTGATGCAGGTCAGCCTCGCTTCCAACCCTGACCCACCCCTTTACTGTCTCACTAGTCCCCAGTCCCCTCCAGGTTGTCCAGTCCACCAAGCTTCCAGTCCTGTCCCACCCCGTACTGTCTCAATAGACCCCAGTCCCCTCCAGGTTGTCCAGTCCACCAAGCTTCCAGTCCTGTCCCACCCCTTACTGTCTCACTAGTCCCCAGTCCCCTCCAGGTTGTCCAGTCCACCAAGCTTCCAGTCCTGTCCCATCCCCTACTGTCTCAATAGACCCCAGTCCCCTCCAGGTTGTCCAGTCCACCAAGCTTCCAGTCCTGTCCCATCCCCTACTGTCTCAATAGACCCCAGTCCCCTCCAGGTTGTCCAGTCCACCAAGCTTCCAGTCCTGTCCCACCCCCTACTGTCTCACTAGACCCCAGTCCCCTCCAGGTTGTCCAGTCCACCAAGCTTCTGGGTTTCACTCTGGACGATCAATCAGGCTGGAAGGAACGCGTCAGCACCATCATCAAATCCTCCAGCTATCGTCGTCCTCGTCGTCGTCCTCGTCATCGTCCTCGTTGTCGTCGTCCTCGTCCTCGTCCTCGTCGTCGTCCTCGTCGTCTTCTCCACATTTTTGTAGATTCAAGATACCTGGCCTTCCTGCCCAGCTCTCATCCTCCCCACACCACGTGTGCCTCCCCCACCTGCTCTTCCTTCCTCCCCACACCACGTGTGCCTCCCCCGCCTGCTCTTCCTTCCTCCCCACACCACGTGTGCCTCCCCCACCTGCTCTTCCTTCCTCCCCCACACCACGTGTGCCTCCCCCACCTGCTCTTCCTTCCTCCCCACACCACGTGTGCCTCCCCCGCCTGCTCTTCCTTCCTCCCCACACCACGTGTGCCTCCCCCACCTGCTCTTCCTTCCTCCCCACACCACGTGTGCCTCCCCCACCTGCTCTTCCTTCCTCCCCACACCACGTGTGCCTCCCCCGCCTGCTCTTCCTTCCTCCCCACACCACGTGTGCCTCCCCCACCTGCTCTTCCTTCCTCCCCACACCAGATCCTCCTGGTCCCTCCTACACCATCCATCCTGAGGCTCAACACACTAGTCCTCCAGACTCTCCCCAACCATCACCTGGACCTCAACCATCACCTGGACCTCAACCATCACCTGGACCTCAACCATCACCTGGACCTCAACCATCAGCTGGACCTCAACCATCACCTGGACCTCAACCATCAGCTGGACCTCAACCATCACCATCACCTGGACCTCAACCATCACCTGGACCTCAGCCATCACCTGGACCTCAACCATCACCTGAGCCTCATATGATAATTCGGGATTCACTACACCATTTCGGAGCCGTCAACTCCTGCCGCCAGAGATCCCTCCTCCCCAGGTTGCAGGTGGGCATTACAGCCTCATCATACAGACGGCTACAAGAACAGACCCATCACGGATGCTGTAAACATCAATAATAACAGTAAACTTTTACCCCAGTGTGTGTTTGAGGACAATTATTATTATTATTATTATTATCATTATTATTATTATTATTATTATTTTTTTTTTTTTTTTTTTTTTTTTTTTTTTTATACTTTGTCGCTGTCTCCCGCGTTTGCGAGGTAGCGCAAGGAAACAGACGAAAGAAATGGCCCAACCCCCCCCCCCCCCATACACATGTACATACACACGTCCACACACGCAAATATACATACCTACACAGCTTTCCATGGTTTACCCCAGACGCTTCACATGCCTTGATTCAATCCACTGACAGCACGTCAAACCCTGTATACCACATCGCTCCAATTCACTCTATTCCTTGCCCTCCTTTCACCCTCCTGCATGTTCAGGCCCCGATCACACAAAATCTTTTTCACTCCATCTTTCCACCTCCAATTTGGTCTCCCTCTTCTCCTCGTTCCCTCCACCTCCGACACATATATCCTCTTGGTCAATCTTTCCTCACTCATTCTCTCCATGTGCCCAAACCATTTCAAAACACCCTCTTCTGCTCTCTCAACCACGCTCTTTTTATTTCCACACATCTCTCTTACCCTTACGTTACTTACTCGATCAAACCACCTCACACCACACATTGTCCTCAAACATCTCATTTCCAGCACATCCATCCTCCTGCGCACAACTCTATCCATAGCCCACGCCTCGCAACCATACAACATTGTTGGAACCACTATTCCTTCAAACATACCCATTTATTATTATTATTATTATTATTATCATTATTATCATTTTTATTATTATTATTATCATTATTATTATTATTATTATTATTATTATTATTATTATTATTATTATTATTATTTTATTATTATTATCATTATTATTATTATCATTATTATTGTTATTATTATTATCATTATCATCATAATTATAATCACCAGTAAAGCAATGGAATACAAACAGCAACAGACCACTGGGTCCTAACGAGGCTGTTTGTGACAGTTGAAGTGATTATAGACTGGGTGATGATCGTGTGAACATACAGATGACTGAAGAGACATCCCTGCACACTCTACATGTCATTCTTAATGAGACGCAGATAATGTCACTCGTGGTTATGAAGTGAAGGATCATCAAGTGAGGTCACGTATCTATGGTGTTGCTCCTCACAACAACTATTATTGGTGAGGGTCATTCCCTGTGTTAACGATCCTGTTAAAGGAAAATGACTTCGCCTCATTCGAGGTTCAAGCGTCTGCCCACCAGTTTGTATCCATCACTACGAGTGAAGACAGACACTTCTCGCCATCACCACTACACACACACACACACACACACACACACACACACACGTGTCTGTCATTCAACAATATCGCTCGTCTCAGCGTGGATAGTTCTGGCACGTCCTCCTCCATCGTCCGTGCGGCACGTCCTCCTCATCGTCCGTGCGGCACGTCCTCCTCATCGTCCGTGCGGCACGTCCTCCTCATCGTCCGTGCGGCACGTCCTACCCATCGTCCGTGCGGCACGTCCTCACCATCGTCCGTGCGGCACGTCTCTCCATCGTCTTCGTACGTGCGGCACGTCCTACCCATCGTCCGTGCGGCACGTCCTCCTCATCGTCGTGCGTCACGTCCTCACCATCGTCCGTGAAACACGTCGATTGTCTTCTATGTTTCTGGGGCTCCCTTGTCCGTCATACAGTGTGGTGATGTGGGTGTGTCTATGTGAGGAGAGTGTGGTGATGTGGGTGAGTCTATGTGAGGAGGATTGTGGTGGATGTGGGTGTGTTTATGTGAAGGAGAGTGTGGGATGTGGGTGTGTCTATGTGAGGGAGAGTGGTGGTGATGTGGGTGTGTCTATGTGAGGAGAGTGTGGTGATGTGGGTGTGTCTATGTGAGGAGAGTGTGGTGATGTGGGTGTGTCTATGTGAGGAGAGTGTGGTGATGTTGGGTGTGTCTATGTGAGGAGAGTGTGGTGATGTGGGTGTGTCTATGTGAGGAGAGTGTGGTGATGTGGGTGTGTCTATGTGAGGAGAGTGTGGTGATGTGGGTGTGTCTATGTGAGGAGAGTGTGGTGATGTGGGTGTGTCTATGTGAGGAGAGTGTGGTGATGTGGGTGTGTCTATGTGAGGAGAGTGTGGTGATGTGGGTGTGTCTATGTGAGGAGAGTGTGGTGATGTGGGTGTGTCTATGTGAGGAGAGTGTGGTGATGTGGGTGTGTCTATGTGAGGAGAGTGTGGTGATGTGGGTGTGTCTATGTGAGGAGAGTGTGGTGATGTGGGTGTGTCTATGTGAGGAGAGTGTCACACTAAGTGTTTGGTGTCTGCAATGTGGTGGTCGGACTGTGGGCATGAAGGATCATGGTATATGCTGAATCGGTGTTGATAACAGAGACAGGAAAGTGTGCCTCGTATACGTCTAGGGAGCATGATTTCAAAAGGATATATGTCTTGGTGAGGTGTTAGTATTTCTTTTTCTAACCTGTGTGAGGGCGTTCATGCGCTAGTTTGCGTATCAATTATTGTGCGTAAGTTGAAATCTTGTTTCATTATAAACCGGTGGCAATCAGGCGTGTCATTGACATGGGTAGCAGTTGGGTTGTTCATCATACGGCTGGCACATCTGCCTAACCAAAGGCTCAGTTATAGTTGTTCGCTCAGTGGTCCGAGAACGCCACGTAAGGTGGCTGTTGTGGACCTGTAGTTTGCTTTGTTGACATTTTGTTTTGATAATTATCATAACATGATTGCTCGTGGGCGGAGGGGCTGCTCTCTCTCTCTCTCTCTCTCTGCTGAGAAGTACAATCACACGTAATCAGTTCCACCACTGTCGAAAAACAAATTACGAAAGGGAAACAGTTAATGGTTATACTGACTTATAAGATCTTAATTACAAGCAGATGTCAGGATTAATCTAATCCTTAATGCTCAATATAAACAGTAAGATAGTCATTCATCAAACACATGATTATTGTGATGTGTCACTAACGAGTTAACATAGTTTACTGTACCCCTTCTCTTTACACGATCTCCTTCACAAGTTACTAAATCACCGCGAAGATGGCGCTGGTGGCGACGATGGTCAACTCCAAACTATACCCTCTCTTGGTCCCGCCTACACATCAGTTGACCCAGAACACCAGCGACTTGTGGATGTAGCTTGTGTGTCTGTGTTGGTATGAGTGCTTTCCCCGCCCGTATTTCAGGCAGTATTACCCCGGTGTTGCGTCGTGGAAAATCCGTTTCCATACCAGTGATCAAATAAGAACAATTATTAGCAGTCTTGAACCATCTGGTGTACAGACGGTCAGCAAATGTAAACAAACAGTGGCTGACGCCATGGCTAGCGCAAGCGTTCGTCACGACGGGCAGCAGGTGGAGGCTATGACTGACTGACATGTGTCACCGGCCATTTGGACTGAGAAGAGGTCATGTTGAGGATGTCAGGTGACCTTGGCTGACGAGGTAAGCAAAATTTTCGTCGAAATCTTTGTCATATCTGACGTTGGTAGTGAGTGAGTGAACGAGACCTCGAGACGCTGGTTGTGAACCACTGAACGAGGCTTCGAAACCCAGGGTGCGTGTGGGTGGCGTTGTTTCCTCATTATTTCTCCTCATTTCTTTATTCATTCTTTGATTTTGATGCCATTTATTGACAGTATAATAGAAGAATTATGTTCTCTACATAGGTAAGAGCTGTACATTGATTACATTTAAGTATTCCAAAGTATCAATTCATTACACTGTTGTTACCTATAGCTATATTTATCGCTTCACAAACGTTCGTTTAAAAGGATCTAGATTAGCTCTCCAGGATTATTTTCATGGTAAGAAATGGGATTTCTCGGTCGGTTTGAACGTAACCACTCCAAAAAATGAAGTCATCATGTTTGCCCCGAGCCTGGAGCGCTTCGACACCCCCGAAACCTTGAAGCGGGTGGGAGTCGCTACGGGCCTGGGAGACCCGAGAGTGGCAGAAGCGAGTTGGTAGTGCGGTTGTTTGATGTTCGCTGGGGACAGGTCAGCGTGGATGTGTTATGTTGGCGTTGTGTTTAGCTGGAGTGTGGAGGTAACGAGCTTGATTAGATTCACACACATATTCATACTGGATTGCCATTTCCCCTGTTAGCGAGGTAGCGCCACGAACAGACGAAGAAAGGGCCGCATACGCGCACATCCATTCCCAAGCTGTCATGTGTAATGCGCTGTCTGGGATCTTAACGTTGTAGAATCTAACACGAAATAGATAGTTTATCTTATGACCCACTGACACGTACGTGTGTTCCCTGACCAGCCGACGCCTTGGCCCAGTGGTAGTGACCTCGTTTGGCCCGCCCGGGTCACGCTCAGAGGTCAGTAGTTCAGAGGTCGGAAGGGATGATGGCCTTGTTCCCGTCCCTCTCACTGACTGGTTTCGAACCCTCAGGTCTCGTTGAGGCCAAGAAGACCCTTTTAAAAATACGTCCATATTTCTCCCTCTGATCAAAGTAGCGAAACACATCAATCACATACTAATATCTGACGTAAACACGGTGTAGAAATATAGCCATAGCTTCCATCGACCAATACGTACTATGTCAAATCGCCAACCAATCAGTGAGAAGATTCTTTTAACAAGGGCCGTTGCTAACCTCGACCAATCAGCGTCCACGACGCTCATCCTATCATTCCACGTCCCATAAAACACGTCATAAAACTATTCAAGGCAGGGGGGGGGGGGCGGCCCCTTGCCTTGTAAACCTCCCTGGTACAAGGGAGTGAATTCCTAAATGCTGTGGTGGGGGAGCTCGGCAGGTAAGGTTGTTTACAGCAGGAGGTGGGTCGCTTTGGCGAGCACAATGACGTTCTTTTAGACGCCAGCGACTACATAATACTTGTCAAAGTATCTTTTAAAAGGTGAGATGAATGTGATGATTAGGGTGATCGGCCGAAGACGTCCCCGTATTGTTCGAGGAAGGGGGGAGTGGGAGAGAGAGGGAGAGGAAATGGGGAGGAAAGGTGTGGGGTGGGCGAGGGGCGGTGGGGTGAAGGGGGAGGGGGGTTACATCGGTGACAGTGAGGGAAATGAAATGGGCGAAGGGGACGGATATGGGATGGTATGTCCCAGAGCCGCCCGCTAGGGATGTCCCACGTGTGTGACGAGGCACTCGCGAGGGGGGGGGGGGTAATGTCCCTCCCTACGGGGGAAGGTGTATCTGAGTTCCGGTGTCACGTGACGCAGCACAGGGAGGAGTGGTATACCAAGGTATACACGTCAGAGTTTACATCTCGTGGTCTACCAGTCGTGGTTTACCTGTATGAGGGTGTGGGGAGATTGTGTCGTCCACGGGTGAGGGTGTGGGGAGATGGTGTCGTCCACGGGTGAGGGTGTGGAGAGATGGTGTCGTCCACGGGTGAGGGTGTGGGGAGATAGTGTCGTCCATGGGTGAGGGTGTGGGGAGATGGTGTCGTCCATGGGTGAGGGTGTGGGGAGATGGTGTCGTCCATGGGTGAGGGTGTGGAGAGATGGTGTCGTCCACGGGTGAGGGTGGCGGGACGCGGGTCTGGGTGTATTGACCTATCGCATGTCTTCTTAAGTGGGTTCAGAGTGGTGCTCCAGTGGCTCCTTGATGTGTTAGTGTGTGGACAGTATACTTCACAGTGGGTCAGTAATGACCTACACAGTGGGGTCAGTTGTGGCCTACATAGTGGAGTTAGTAGTGACCTTTACGGTAGGGTCAGTTGTGGCTTACATAGTGGGGTCAGTACAGTGGGGTCATTACTGACCTACACAGTGGGGGTCAATAATAAACACAGTAGTGTCAGTACAGTCGGGTCATTACTGACCTATACAGCGGGGTCAGTATTGATTTCTACAGCGGGACCAGTAGTGACCTACATAATGGTGGGAATAAGTTACTTAATCCCGTTTTCTTTATCTGACATGGGATTTGGCCAGACAACATCATTAGGCTTTCAGCCAGATAAGCTTAATGTAGCGCAGTGTTTCGTGTGTGTGTGTGTGTGTGTGTGTGTGTGTGTGTGAATTTGCACTGTACCGGGAGGGAGGTCTACGTTCATGGGGCGCTATTTTCTTAACGTTCTCTATTATCAAATACCTTTTTAAAGATCAGTATGTTGTCCACATTCCCAGTTCCATCTTTCAATCTTTTCGTACAAGGTTCTTGCATGCTGCCACATCATGGCCTCTGGTTGGTCTAGCCCCGGTATTCTTAATGCATATTGTTTACTATTAACTTGTTCTATCCCGGTTATTTTCTATGCAAAGTATTTACCATTAACTTCATTGAAACTGGATTGAAGTTTTGAAGATTATGATCAAGTCACTACTTACTTTTATCTCTTTCATGTTTCTTAATTCTAGCACCATCTTTGTTGCCCTCCTCTGCACCTACTCTATTAGTTCTTTGGACTTAGTTCAGTGTAATAGTAAAGCTTGAAAGAAATATTCAAATTTTTGCCTACAAGCTTGAGAAAAATATTCTAATTCTTGCTTTCAAGCTTGAGAGAAATATTCAACATTTTGCCTTCAATCTTAAGGAAAATATTCTTATTTTTGCCTTCAAGCTTGAGAGAAATATTCTTATTTTTGCCTTCAAGCTTGGGAGAAATATTCTAATCTTCGCCTGAAAACGGATGTGAACAGTTTGTCGAATATCTTCCAATCCATATATCAGTATTTGCCAGCGGAGAGTTTGTTTCCTCTCGTATACGCCCCTGTAGCGCCCTCGAGAAGGTTATGTTGGCCATGTAATGCTTCTCACACTGATTTCTGCTGCTAATTTCCTGCTACGGTAGATTATATTCGTATTGAGGCTTTCCTTCACTGCGTCCTTTCTCCATCTACTTAGATTGAATTTCATCAGACTTATATATTCAGACGAGTTTTCGACTTTTGTCTAGGTTCCCTTGCAGGTTGATGCACTCCTTCCCATTGTTTACCTCCCTCATAATCTTGGCATCATCCGGGAACGTATTCAGGCGTGGGTTCACTACTGTTAGCAAGTCATCCACACTGACCAGGAGGAGAACTGGTTCCACACTGGTCCCCTGCGGCTGACCCCCCCCCCCCCCACCCCTGTTGACCCTCACCCATCTTAAGAGGGATCAAGACATGTGTCATTTGTTCGCTTTCACGATGATCAGTGTTAGACTATTGAAGGAATCTCCCTATATTTCTATACCAACCTCTTATGTGGGATAGTGTCAAATGCTTTCTGGTAGTCCAGATAATGACAATCTGCCAGACTTTTTTATTCGTCTAAAAGGGGCAACTTACTCTCTCGTAGAAATGTTAAAGGTTTGTTATACATGGTATACTTTCCCTGTATCCGTCTTGTATCTCTGGTTACTTTTCCTTTACAAGGAATCACCTATGTTTTTCGTGATTATCTTTTCTAGTAACTTACAGACTAAGCTGGCCAGAAATTGGTCTGTAGTCAGCACAACCTCTCAGCTTCCTTAGCGACTAACATTGAATAACATTTTGATTTGTCAATCACGTGTATGTGCAATCACGTGTATGTACTGCACACATTGCCAGCACATGTGTGAGTCTTCATCATGACCATAAGCAATACATGGGCCTCTTTTTGGTTTGTTTGTTTTTCTTCAGATACCTTGCTGCCTTCCAAAATATTCCCTTCATTCCATCTAACTGGCGTTCGGGTTGTAGTGTCTTCCACTGTGATAACAACATCACTGAGTTTCATTCATATCTTTATATCATTCCATTTGGATCCCACGTCCTGATTAGCTGGTCTTCAATTGACAATATTCTTGTAAGTTTATGGGAAAGTTTCAGATTTCCTCCTGCCTTGTCCACAATACTATTTTCAAAGCTTCATCGTTTAACTTTTCTTAAGTGGTTTAAAAATGTCACTTGCTCTCCTGCATCTTGTAAGTATTGGCGAGCCTCCGTGCCACCTGCATATCCGGCACCGTATATCCCTAAGATCTCTCGCCTTGTGACATAGTCTCTTCAGCCACATCTCTCTCTCTCTCTCTCTCTCTCTCTCTCTCTCTCTCTCTCTCTCTCTCTCTCTCTCTTGCTCTAACCTTCCCTCAGCATCTAAAGCTAGCCATAGTCTTGCTCCTTCATCGTAAACTTCATAGAACCATCTATACGACACTGACCCACAACACGTCTACTGAACTCCATTTGTCAATCTATGCCACCTTCGACATTCTCAAGTTCTGTATCACAGATCCTTCTGTGTTCTAGCTGCTGTTCTGTCTATGTCCTTACCAACTGATCATACTCATTATACCACCACTATTTTCATTTAGGGTGTTATATATAATATTTTCAATATCATTAAGTGTAAAGAGAAGATCTAGCAAGGACTCTTCTCTATGATCCTCGTGTGCACAGGGACACGCTGGTGTGGGACATTTTCTAGTACACACACTATTAAGAACGTGTCTCTTCATGATTCATTATAACCATGAGAATCTAAATTGCACCCCCCCCTCCTCCCCCCCAGGGTAATTACAGACGAAATTCCTCATCATCTGTAATTTACTGTCTTGAACAAGTGCATACCCTTACTGCTTCCTGTACTTTCATGTTTGGTCTCTTTTTTTTTTCTTTCGTTATTTTCGTGTGTGGAGGAAGGCGGGGGGAGTGGGGGGGGGGGGTGGATGAAGGTGTTTGAACTCTCTCTCTCTCTCTCTCTCTCTCTCTCTCTCTCTCTCTCTCTCTCTCTCTCTCTCTCTCTCTCTCTACGTCTTTACCTGATCTGTGTGGGTAAACCAACATGTGCTTTCGTTGTTCTGTCGCTAGTTATGCTGACCGTATGAAAAACACATGACATGATTCGTTATCACTGGTAATCGTTTTAATCTCGGTTGTACAACACGTATCATTCGTGAATTCTTACGTCATACTGGACGGATGACGAAATAACCCCCCCCTCTCCCCCCTTCACCGCCGTGTGGCTCAAACACGTGAATCTACGTAACGCATTCGTAATCACTAACGGATCTTAGCCATTCGTTATACCACAGGGTCTTTAATGGATCGCTATACGCTATACATCAGATATAGGATCTATATTTCTTGCTATAATTCTAGCTGAGATATCACTGAGGTTTGCTAGACAGAGGTCGTTGTCCTGAAGCCAGACCTAAAATTCATTTGTTTTGTTTAAAGCAATTTTGACAACGTGGAGGAATGTGCATTAATGAGGAGGAGGGGGGGACGACACGCCAACACAGCCTTTGTGAAGCAACTGCAGGTGTGTGGGAGGGTGAGAGTGTGTGTGGGAGGGTGAGAGTGTGTGTGGGAGGGTGAGAGTGTGTGTGGGAGGGTGAGAGAGTGTGTGGGAGGGTGAGAGTGTGTGGGAAGGTAAGAGTGTGTGTGGAAGGGTGAGAAAGTGTGTGTGGGAGGGTGAGAGAGTGTGTGGGAGGGTGAGAGTGTGTGGGAAGGTAAGAGTGTGTGTGGGAGGGTGAGAGAGTGTGTGTGGGAGGGTGAGAGTGTGTGTGGGATGGTGAGAGTGTGTGTGGGAGGGCGAGAGTGTGCGGGAAGGTGAGACTGCGAGACGGTGAGAGTGTGTGGGAGGGTGAAAGTGTGTGTGGGAGGGTGAGTGTATGTATGGAGGGTGAGAGTGTGTGTGGGAGGGTGAGAGTGTATGGGAGGGTTAGAGTGTGTGTGTGAGGGTGAGAGTGTGTGGGAGGATGAGAGTGTGTGTGGGAGGAAGAGAGTGTGTGTGGGAGGGTGAGAGTGTGTGGGAGGGTGAGGGTGTGTGGGATGGTGAGAGTGTGTGGGAAGGTGAGACTGCAGGACGGCGAGAGTGTGTGTGGGAGGGTGAGAGTGTGTGGGAGGGTGAGAGTGTGTGTGGGAGGAAGAGAGTGTGTGTGGGAGGGTGAGAGTGTGTGGGAGGGTGAGGGTGTGTGGGAGGGTGAGAGTGTGTGGGAAGGTGAGACTGCAGGACGGCGAGAGTGTGTGTGGGAGGGTGAGAGTGTGTGGGAGGGTGAGAGTGTGTGTGGGAGGAAGAGAGTGTGTGTGGGAGGGTGAGAGTGTGTGGGAGGGTGAGGGTGTGTGGGAGGGTGAGAGTGTGTGGGAAGGTGAGACTGCAGGACGGCGAGAGTGTGTGTGGGAGGGTGAAAGTGTGTGTGGGAGGGTGAAAGTGTGTGTGGGAGGGTGAGAGTATGTGTGGAAGGGTGAGAGTGTGTGTGGGAGGGTGAAAGTGTGTGTGGGAGGGTGAAAGTGTGTGTGGGAGGGTGAGAGTATGTGTGGGAGGGTGAGAGTGTGTGGGAGGGTGAGAGTGTGTGGGAGGGTGGGAGTGTGTGTAGGAGGGTGAGAGTGTGTGTGGGAGGGTACTAGTGTGTGGGAGGGTGAGAGTGTGTGTGGGAGGGTGAGAGTGTGTGGGAGGGTGAGAGTGTGTGGGAGGATGAGAGTGTGTGGGAGGGTGGGAGTGTGTGTGGGAGGGTGAAAGTGTGTGTGGGAGGGTGAAAGTGTGTGTGGGAGGGTGAGAGTATGTGTGGGAGGGTGAGAGTATGTGTGGGAGGGTGAGAGTGTGTGTGGGAGGGTGAGAGTGTGTGGGAGGGTGAGAGTGTGTGGGAGGGTGAGAGTATGTGTGGGAGGGTGAGATTGTGTGGGAGGGTGAGAGTGTGTGTGGGAGGAAGAGAGTGTGTGTGGGAGGGTGAGAGTGTGTGTGGGAGGGTGAGAGTGTGTGGGAGAGGGTGAGAGTGTGTGTGGGAGGGTGAGAGTGTGTGTGGGAGGGTGAGAGTGTGTGTGGGAGGGTGAGAGTGTGTGTGGGAGGGTGAGAGTGTGTGTGGGAGGGTGAGAGTGTGTGTGGGAGGGTGAGACTGTGGGAGAGAAAGTGAGAGCGGAAAGCGGCCTATACAGGCCTCCTCTGCCTACTCCATTTCCTACCAGGGATGGTGGGCGGAAATTGCAAGGAAAGAGGTAAATGGTGGAGGGTGGAGGGGAGGAGGAGGAGGAGGAGGGGTGGAGGTAGAGGTGGAGGGGAGGAGGTAGAGAGGGATGAGGGTGGGTAGAGGGGAGGTGATATACAAGGGAAAGGGTGGAGGTACTGAAGGAGGTGTGGAAGCTGTGGGGATGGGTGATAATACAGGGGGAGGGGAGGTACAGGAGGAGGGAAGGTACAGGAGGAGGGAAGGTACAGGAGGAGGGGAGGTACAGGAGGAGGGAAGGTACAGGAGGAGGGAAGGTACAGGAGGAGGGGAGGTACAGGAGGAGGGAAGGTACAGGAGGAGGGGAGGTACAGGAGGAAGGGAAGGTACAGGAGAGGGAAGGTACAGGAGGAGGAAGGTACAGGAGGAGGGAAGGTACAGGAGGAGGGGAGGTACAGGAGGAGGGAAGGTACAGGAGGAGGGAAGGTACAGGAGGAGGGAAGGTACAGGAGGAGGGAAGGTACAGGAGGAGGGAAGGTACAGGAGGAGGGAAGGTACAGGAGGAGGGAAGGTACAGGAGGAGGGGAGGTACAGGAGGAGGGAAGGTACAGGAGAGGGAAGGTACAGGAGGAGGGAGGTACAGGAGGAGGGAGGTACAGGAGGAGGAAGGTACAGGAGAGGGAAGGTACAGGAGAGGGAAGGTACAGGAGAGGGAAGGTACAGAGGAGGAAGGTACAGGAGGAGGAGGTACAGGAGGAGGGAAGGTACAGAGGAGGGAGGTACAGGAGGAGGAAGGTACAAGGAGGAGGGAGGTACAGGAGGAGGAAGGTACAGGAGAGGGGAGGTACAGGAGGAGGGGAGGTACAGGAGGAAGGGAAGGTACAGGAGGAGGAGGTACACTAGAGGGAAGGTACAGAGGAGGGAGGTACAGGAGGAGGAAGGTACAGGAGGAGGGAGGTACAGGAGGAGGAGGTACAGGAGGAGGGAGGTACAGGAGGAGGGAAGGTACAGGAGAGGGAAGGTACAGGAGGAGGGAGGTACAGGAGGAGGGAGGTACAGGAGGAGGGAGGTACAGGAGGAGGGAGGTACAGGAGGAGGGAAGGTACAGGAGGAGGGGAGGTACAGGAGGAGGGAAGGTACAGGAGGAGGGAAGGTACAGGAGGAGGGAGGTACAGGAGGAGGGAGGTACACTAGGAGGGAAGGTACAGGAGGAGGGGAGGTACAGGAGGAGGGGAGGTACAGGAGGAGGGAGGTACAGGAGGAGGGAAGGTACAGGAGGAGGGGAGGTACAGGAGGAGGGAAGGTACAGGAGGAGGGGAGGTACAGGAGGAGGGAGGTACAGGAGGAGGGGAGGTACAGGAGGAGGGAAGGTACAGGAGGAGGGGAGGTACAGGAGGAGGGAAGGTACAGGAGGAGGGAAGGTACAGGAGGAGGGAGGTACAGGAGGAGGGAAGGTACAGGAGGAGGGGAGGTACAGGAGGAGGGAGGTACAGGAGGAGGGAAGGTACAGGAGGAGGGAGGTACAGGAGGAGGGAAGGTACAGGAGGAGGGAAGGTACAGGAGGAGGGGAGGTACAGGAGGAGGGAGGTACAGGAGGAGGAAGGTACAGGAGAGGGAAGGTACAGGAGGAGGGAGGTACAGGAGGAGGGAAGGTACAGGAGAGGGAAGGTACAGGAGAGGGAAGGTACAGGAGGAGGGAAGGTACAGGAGAGGGAAGGTACAGGAGAGGGAAGGTACAGGAGGAGGGAAGGTACAGGAGGAGGGAAGGTACAGGAGGAGGGAAGGTACAGGAGGAGGGAAGGTACAGGAGGAGGGAAGGTACAGGAGGAGGGAAGGTACAGGAGGAGGGAAGGTACAGGAGGAGGGAAGGTACAGGAGGAGGGGAGGTACAGGAGGAGGGGAGGTACAGGAGAGGGAAGGTACAGGAGAGGGAAGGTACAGGAGGAGGGAAGGTACAGGAGAGGGAAGGTACAGAGGAGGAAGGTACAGGAGAGGGAAGGTACAGGAGGAGGGAGGTACAGGAGGAGGGAAGGTACAGGAGAGGGAAGGTACAGGAGAGGGAAGGTACAGGAGAGGGAAGGTACAGGAGGAGGGAGGTACAGGAGGAGGGAAGGTACAGGAGAGGGAAGGTACAGGAGAGGGAAGGTACAGGAGAGGGAAGGTACAGGAGAGGGAAGGTACAGGAGAGGGAAGGTACAGGAGAGGGAAGGTACAGGAGGAGGGAGGTACAGGAGGAGGGAAGGTACAGGAGAGGGAAGGTACAGGAGAGGGAAGGTACAGGAGAGGGAAGGTACAGAGGAGGAAGGTACAGGAGAGGGAAGGTACAGGAGGAGGGAGGTACAGGAGGAGGGAGGTACAGGAGGAGGGAAGGTACAGGAGAGGGAAGGTACAGGAGAGGGAAGGTACAGAGGAGGAAGGTACAGGAGAGGGAAGGTACAGAGGAGGAAGGTACAGGAGGAGGGAGGTACAGGAGGAGGGAAGGTACAGGAGAGGGAAGGTACAGGAGAGGGAAGGTACAGGAGAGGGAAGGTACAGGAGAGGGAAGGTACAGAGGAGGAAGGTACAGGAGAGGGAAGGTACAGAGGAGGAAGGTACAGGAGAGGGAAGGTACAGGAGAGGGAAGGTACAGGAGAGGGAAGGTACAGAGGAGGAAGGTACAGGAGAGGGAAGGTACAGGAGAGGGAAGGTACAGGAGAGGGAAGGTACAGAGGAGGAAGGTACAGGAGAGGGAAGGTACAGAGGAGGAAGGTACAGGAGAGGGAAGGTACAGGAGGAGGGAAGGTACAGGAGAGGGAAGGTACAGGAGAGGGAAGGTACAGGAGGAGGGAGGTACAGGAGGAGGGAAGGTACAGGAGGAGGGAAGGTACAGGAGGAGGGGAGGTACAGGAGGAGGGAAGGTACAGGAGGAGGGAAGGTACAGGAGGAGGGAAGGTACAGGAGAGGGAAGGTACAGAGGAGGAAGGTACAGGAGAGGGAAGGTACAGGAGGAGGGAAGGTACAGAGGAGGAAGGTACAGGAGAGGGAAGGTACAGGAGAGGGAAGGTACAGGAGAGGGAAGGTACAGGAGAGGGAAGGTACAGGAGAGGGAAGGTACAGAGGAGGAAGGTACAGGAGGAGGGAAGGTACAGGAGAGGGAAGGTACAGAGGAGGAAGGTACAGGAGAGGGAAGGTACAGGAGGAGGGAGGTACAGGAGGAGGGAAGGTACAGAGGAGGAAGGTACAGGAGAGGGAAGGTACAGAGGAGGAAGGTACAGGAGAGGGAAGGTACAGGAGAGGGAAGGTACAGGAGAGGGAAGGTACAGGAGAGGGAAGGTACAGAGGAGGAAGGTACAGGAGAGGGAAGGTACAGGAGGAGGGAAGGTACAGGAGAGGGAAGGTACAGAGGAGGAAGGTACAGGAGAGGGAAGGTACAGGAGAGGGAAGGTACAGGAGAGGGAAGGTACAGGAGAGGGAAGGTACAGGAGAGGGAAGGTACAGGAGGAGGGAAGGTACAGGAGAGGGAAGGTACAGGAGGAGGGAGGTACAGGAGGAGGGAAGGTACAGGAGAGGGAAGGTACAGGAGAGGGAAGGTACAGGAGAGGGAAGGTACAGGAGAGGGAAGGTACAGGAGGAGGGAGGTACAGGAGGAGGGAGGTACAGGAGGAGGGAAGGTACAGGAGAGGGAAGGTACAGGAGAGGGAAGGTACAGGAGAGGGAAGGTACAGAGGAGGAAGGTACAGGAGAGGGAAGGGGGAGGGGGGAGGGGGGGTTGTGCATTCCAACGGCGGCATTGATCTTGATGGCGGCGCCTGGTGAGTCATAGTGCACCGGGGGGGGGGGGGGGGGGGGGGGGGGGGGTTGCCTGGCACTGACCTGACGAATGGTGACGATGACGGTGACGGTGACGATGGTGATGGTGGTGATGGTGGTGATGGTGATGGTGATGGTGGGGATGGTGATGGTGAAGAATAGTGGTGAAGGGTATGTACATCTTCTTCCCCCCTTCCCTCCCTCCCTCTTCCCCCCCCCCCCGCACCATAACATCCCCCCCCCCCCCCCCCCCCCCCCGTCACCACTATACATCACCACCATCACAACACCAGTCCTCCAACATCCCCAGCCCTACACCTTAAGACATCTTAACCTCCAACACTTCTCCACCATTACTGCTACCACCACCACCACCACAACCAGGTAACCCCCCCCCCACACACTCCCCCTCCCCCCTTCTCCAACGCCAGAATTAACACGCTAAGTAAAGTTCCTCGTCAACGCCAGAGGCTGCGGGAAGACCATGCTAATCCACACTTTTTCGCGCGGCTAAGTAATGCAGAAAATGAAGGAAATGAAATGAAAGCATTAGCTAGACCCTCCCTTAGTGCCTTTTTTTTCCTCAGGATCGAGCCTGTATGGTCGAGTTGTTAAGACTATATGCTTCAATTCTCGCCCCAAAGTGCGGTAAACTCGGGGGCTAAATGCTTCTCTGTGGGTTGACACTTTCTTGTGGTTAACCTGAGTTTTAGGTTTGTTTGGCTACCTGGGTTTACCTTAAGCCATTGTCTGGTTTACGTAAGTGTAAAGTGCACCGTTTGGAAGGGTTTGGAGAGTAAATTTGACAATCAAATTTGGATTTAGAATTAGATGTGTCAGTTGGCTATATATATATATATATATATATATATATATATATATATATATATATATATATATATATATATATATTATTATATTATTTTTTTATTATACTTTGTCGCTGTCTCCCGCGTTTGCGAGGTAGCGCAAGGAAACAGACGAAAGAAATGGCCCAACCCCCACCCCCCATACACATGTATATACATACGTCCACACACGCAAATATACATACCTACACAGCTTTCCATGGTTTACCCCAGACGCTTCACATGCCTTGATTCAACTCACTGACAGCACGTCAACCCCGGTATACCACATCGCTCCAATTCACTCTATTCCTTGCCCTCCTTTCACCCTCCTGCATGTTCAGGCCCCGATCACACAAAATCTTTTTCACTCCATCTTTCCACCTCCAATTTGGTCTCCCTCTTCTCCTCGTTCCCTCCACCTCCGACACATATATCCTTTTGGTCAATCTTTCCTCACTCATTCTCTCCATGTGCCCAAACCACTTCAAAACACCCTCTTCTGCTCTCTCAACCACGCTCTTTTTATTTCCACACATCTCTCTTACCCTTACGTTACTCACTCGATCAAACCACCTCACACCACACATTGTCCTCAAACATCTCATTTCCAGCACATCCATCCTCCTGCGCACAACTCTATCCATAGCCCACGCCTCGCAACCATACAACATTGTTGGAACCACTATTCCTTCAAACATACCCATTTTTGCTTTCCGAGATAATGTTCTCGACTTCCACACATTCTTCAAGGCCCCCAGAATTTTCGCCCCCTCCCCCACCCTATGATCCACTTCCGCTTCCATGGTTCCATCCGCTGCCAGATCCACTCCCAGATATCTAAAACACTTCACTTCCTCCAGTTTTTCTCCATTCAAACTCACCTCCCAATTGACTTGACCCTCAACCCTACTGTACCTAATAACCTTGCTCTTATTCACATTTACTCTTAACTTTCTTCTTTCACACACTTTACCAAACTCAGCCACCAGCTTCTGCAGTTTCTCACATGAATCAGCCACCAGCGCTGTATCATCAGCGAACAACAACTGACTCACTTCCCAAGCTCTCTCATCCCCAACAGACTTCATACTTGCCCCTCTTTCCAAAACTCTTGCATTTACCTCCCTAACAACCCCATCCATAAACAAATTAAACAACCATGGAGACATCACACAACCCTGCCGCAAACCTACATTCACTGAGAACCAATCACTTTCCTCTCTTCCTACACCTACACATGCCTTACATCCTCGATAAAAACTTTTCACTGCTTCTAACAACTTTCCTCCCACACCATATATTCTAGATACCTTCCACAGAGCATCTCTATCAACTCTATCATATGCCTTCTCCAGATCCATAAATGCTACATACAAATCCATTTGCTTTTCTAAGTATTTCTCACATACATTCTTCAAAGCAAACACCTGATCCACACATCCTCTACCACTTCTGAAACCACACTGCTCTTCCCCAATCTGATGCTCTGTACATGCCTTCACCCTCTCAATCAATACCCTCCCATATAATTTACCAGGAATACTCAACAAACTTATACCTCTGTCATTTGAGCACTCACTCTTATCCCCTTTGCCTTTGTACAATGGCACTATGCACGCATTCCGCTAATCCTCAGGCACCTCACCATGAGTCATACATACATTAAATAACCTTACCAACCAGTCAACAATACAGTCACCCCCTTTTTTAATAAATTCCACTGCAATACCATCCAATACCATATTTGTGTGTATGTGTGTGTGTTTGTGTGTGTGCGCGCGCGCGCTTTATAGGGAACTTCCCCAACGCTTAGGAAGCTGGCCACGTCCACCGGGCGACATTGCCATAAATCGTGATGATGTGTATTTCTTTGTGGACTGAACGCAGGCCAGATTGGGAATGAATATTCAGTATCTTCACTGTGGATGTTGCATCTTGAGCATGATGGATATAGTGATACGCTGGAACGAGGTTTGTGATGCTGAAGTGTGTAGATGGGAAAGGCTTACACTTACATGTCTAGGGAGCGTAGTTTCAGAATGGTGTATGGCTGGTGAGGTGGCATTCAAATCTGGGTTGGGAGGGCGGATGCATCATGCTTGTCGGGTTAATTCGGTGGGGCTGAGGATAGGGGATCTGTGTGTATAGGTTTTGATATTGACGGAAGGGTCTCTTTTTTTTTATGTCCAACTCGGTGTTAGTGGTTGGCGATGGAGTGGTGTCGGTAGCAAAGGTCTCGTGCTGTTGTAAAGAATCAAGTGTCAAGCAAATTAATATGAGATTCTATTGAAAGTATATTTGTATTCATGACTCATGTCTTGATTGTTTGTGGTTGTCAAACAGCCTAAGTTGTTTGGTTTGGTTTGTAGCTTTGTTATGTTTGCTTTTGATAGAGTGTGTGACCAGGCAGGTGAGGCATAGTTTAGGATGGAGCGGATGAATTGCTTGTGGAAGACATTAAGGGATCCTTTTACTTGTCCTAACCTAGTCCCAGTAGGTGTTCTGTCCTAACCTAGTACCAGTAGGTGTTCTGTGATTGTGAGTCTAGAACCATGCTGTGGGGGGGAGAGGGAGATATTCTGCATGATCCAGTTGAGGATCAGCTTTCCATAGAGATTGAATGTTGTCGAGCGCAGTGGTACAAGGTGATATGAGGATGGGACTTGGGTGGCTACGAGGGCTTCAAAATGGGTATTATGCTGGCAAGTTTCTAGCTGTGTGGGATTTTGTTGTGCAACATGAGTGATTGAAGGTATTTGTAACATCTTAGTTCACGACTGGGCTAAAGTGTTTCATGTGTAAGTCAGATTTTCTTCCTTAATTCTTGTAATCGACATAACACGGGCATAACATGCTTCAGTCAGAGGATCTTGGGTTAAAGATATGAAAGTGGGAATTAATCACACCTTCTCAGGTGTTCGTAAACCTGACTCTTGATGGTGGAAAGGTTGAGTGAGGAAGGAAAGACAAGAGAAGGTGGACAACTTCACTGCTTGTATATGTATACATATATACGGAAATATGTACCTCCAATGGGAACATCTATACAAGCATTAATATCTCCTCAATAAGATTCGAACCATCGCCATAAGAGTTAAAGACGAGACGTGAGACTAGAATAACTTTGCAATATTGTAAACATTTCGTTTGTTATTCATCTTGCTACGTAATTCAGTCATTGTTGTTCAGCTGTTGTAAGCTTCACTCACTACGTGAATTGACGAATAATTCATTGCGTTGCCCACGCCATGTTCACGCCTCTCTCACTGTGTAATCTATAATGCATTTCAATCAAAGGGCCGCCCCCTACCCCCCCTCCCCCCCACAAGTCCCTGGACCTTTTGTGCACCCTGTGTCCCCTTTTGAGGTACCGCCCACACGGTAGGTAGGAGTGCACAATAAGAAAAATAAAGGCGGTATAATCTCGCTTATTTTAACACGAACCAATACCCGTCTTATTGCTGTAAACACACACACACACACACATACACACACACACACACACACACACGAGTTAAGTATACGTATCCAAACACATACTCATACATAAACATGCATATCCGCCAACTCACACACACACACCACACTTTAAAAAACATAATGACACAAACACACCGAGAACACCTTCACACAAACCCGCTCACCTTACACACACACACACACACACACACACAAAAGACAGAGACCCTCCAGCACCAGTCCAACCTGCACAACCTCAACAAACAAGGATCAGAGCAACACCACAAACCACATCACTTAACCACAGGAAAGAAACTAAGTGTTCTTAAGTCCTTCTTATTCCGTATTCCCCCCCTGAGTGAAATGCCTCTAGTCAATTGCTTTTTTAACGCTGCAGCGTGTGTGTGTGAGTGTGTGTGTGTGTGTGTGTGTGTGTGCGTGTATATGTGTATGTGTGTGTGTGTGTGTGTGTGTGTGTGTGTGTGTGTGTGTGTGTGTGTGTGAGTGTGTGTGTGTGTGTGCGTGGAGAAGGGTTGAAAGGGGTATCTGTATGGAGTCTGGGTATGGGAAGGGGGTTAGGGGCGCCTGAATAGGGTTTGGCTTTGGAGGTGTGTGTGTGTGTGTGTGTGTGTGTGTGTGTGTGTGTGTGTGTGTGTGTGTGTGTGGAGGAAGGGTTCTTGGGGTAGGGGGTGGGTTGGGTTGAGGGCAGGGAAGAGCGTGCAACAAGAAGGCCCCACAAAACCCAGTTATTAACGTGTGTAAGCTTCGCTGTTGGGGAACTTCCTTGTCAACATCAAAAAGTTAATTTCCCGGAAAGAGGAAGATCAAAGCTCCCCCACCCGCGCCAGCCAGCAAGCCCCGCGCCTGCCCGCCCTCCCTCCCTCCCAAACCCGCCCTCCAGGCAGACAGGCAGGTCCTCCCTCCCTCCCTCCCTCCCTCCCTCCCTTCACAGACGCCAAGACTTTTATAATGGAAATACGTCTATAACCGTACAACACTAGGGCCTCACCCTGGGCACGTCACCCTACACACGTCACTCACATACGTCACGCTATACACGTCACCTTACACACGTCACTCACATACGTCACGCTATACACGTCATCCTACACACGTCACTCATACGTCACGCCATACACGTCACCTTACACACGTCACTCACATACGTCACGCTATACACGTCATCCTACACACGTCACTCACATACGTCACGCTACACACGTCATCCTACACACGTCACTCACATACGTCACGCTATACACGTCATCCTACACACGTCACTCACATACGTCACGCTACACACGTCACCCTACACACGTCACTCACATACGTCACGCTGTACACGCCACCCTACACATGTCACTCACATGCGTCACGCTACACACGTCACCTTACACAAGGCATCCTAGATACGTCACCCTACACACGTCACTTGTACACGTCTCTCTACAGCCAAAGTAAGACAGTGTACACCTCACTCTACACTATAACAAGGTTATACCATAGGCAGGATGACCGTCACTCATCATACCATCTGTGTGAATGAAGGAATGAAGTTTAGGAACGAGTGAAGTCAAAACTTCATTCGTCTGCTCCAGTCCCCACGTGACATCGTGAACATCCCACAGATTCCAGTGTACAAGACGCTCTTAGATTTAGTCTGTGGTCAGTGCTGAGTCACAGGTCTCGTCTTGTTGGCTGTCTGTGGTGAGTCTTGTGTCTGTGGTGAGTCTTGTGTCTGTGGTGAGTCTTGTGTCTGTGGTGAGTCTTGTGTCTGTGGTGAGTCTTGTCTGTGGTGAGTCTTGTGTCTGTGGTGAGTCTTGTGTCTATGGTGGGTCTTGTATCTGTGGTGGGTCTCGTGTCTGTGGTGAGTCTTGTGTCTGTGGTGAGTCTTGTGTTTGTGGTGAGTCTTGTGTCTGTGGTGAGTCTTGTGTCTGTGGTGAGTCTCGTGTCTGTGGTGAGTCTCGTGTCTGTGGTGAGTCTCGTGTCTGTGGTGAGTCTCGTGTCTGTGGTGAGTAGTGAGTCAGGTGCAGCCAGCTGGTGCCTCCTGAGTTACACAGTGTCCCTCAAGAAACACCTTAGGTATCACGGACACGAACCCCTCCCCCCCTCACTAATTTCCCCACGTCCTTGTATTTCTCCCTGACGGACACGGACCTCACCAGCCATCGGGTCAGGCCAGCCCTTAAGGCGGCCCTCAAGGCGGCCCTAAAGGCGGCCCTTAAGGCGGCCCTGAGGCGGTCATCTTCCCTTATATGAACTTGTTGTGGACAGACGACGTCGCCTCAACCCAGCCCCTCACCTGGACGACCGAAGCCAGGACGATGTAACCCAAGAGAACCTCTCTCTCTCTCTCTCTCTCTCTCTCTCTCTCTCTCTCTCTCTCTCTCTCTCTCTCTCTCTCTCCAAGAAGGAAATCTAGACTTACATAGCGTTGATTTTGCGTCTCAGTTCTCTTAATCACACACACACACACACACACACACACACGCACGCATATACACACACACACACACACACACACACACACACCCACACACACATGTTGAGTCTCTCCTGTGAAGGATAGGAAATATAACTTTTGCATTGAAAGAGAAGATACACAAACTGTTCTATCTGATCTTGCAGTATGTCCTCCATTTGTCCTCATATCTCGCGTCCGACGCGGTACTTACAGAGATCTTGTGATCGCTGGTCACCCCAGGCTTTAGTAGCCTCTGTAACCTCCTCCTCCTCCTCCTCCTTATGAGAGCGGCCACCAAGCAGGCGGGTCCTCGAAGTAGATGATAGTCACTTGGGTCCACGAGTCCATCACATGTATAACTGTGATTCTCATCTTTTGTCTTACGGCAGTTGAGCCAGAGGGAGGGGTGGGTGGAGAGGTGCCTTCCGCTTTAGTATCATGTTTCAACCACAATTGAGGCAATGTATCACACATAACCTTGTCATGGACCATCACGTCTCCTGCTACCTATCCTTCCCACGTATCCCCCATAAAGTTGGCTGAATTGCTCAAAACAACGGACAGGTTTACCAGCTTTGATGATACTAACCATAATCATGAGGCAGTGCATCGTCATGGGGCAGGACCCCCCACCTTTGGACAACATTCCTCTCCGTTTATCCTTGATGACATCACGTGAATTTTTCTCTCTCTTATTCAGTCCAGCCTGAGCCACCTGTGATCAGTGCCCTACCCAGCATGTAGTCAAGCAGTAGAATCCCTTTGACAGCCTTAGAAAGCTGAGACTGGTGGTCGAGGATTGCGTTCGGAAGTCCTTCGTGGACGAAGTCTTGTGATGCCATCGTATGGGTTCCAGCCTGGCCTGTCTTGACACAGCTCGAACACCTCGCTTCCTGAGGCGATACAGCAACGTCGATCACTGTGGTTGCCGTGTTTGCAGAGCCGTACGACCTAAAAACTTTAGACATGACCAGTGGATGATGGCCACATTAACATTTCCACGTAAAGATCCTCCTGTCGTGATCTCTTGTCTCGAAACTCTAATTTGCCACCATCAATACCTCGACTCGAGGCTTCAGTTGTCCTAAAGGCCGTCTTGACCGTGATTGTGCATGAGTTCTCCTTCCCCATCATTATGTTCCTGTGGCATATGAAGTGGCCTCACCACCTCACACCACCAGCAGACACTGAAAGACATCCATCCATAAACCTCTCAGCTCCCAGGCTTCTGAACCTCGGTTCGAAAGAGTTCGAATCACGGCGAAGCATCAGATTCGAATCCCCGGTACCTGCTACCCTCCTCCATTCCTTCTCTTTTCCTTCCTCACAACACGCCCGAGGTCCCTCCAACATCCCCCTTCCCATATTCTTCAACTCCCACAACTTTTTCCCCTCCAATCAAAAATCCAGGGATGATTTTTGCGGCTCTTGTCTCAATCCGCCATTAACCTCGGCTATCCTCCAAGGGTTCACCGTCTTTACGCACAACAGGAAGAGAACAGGAAGACAGATGATGTCATGTCTTGTTTGCCAAACATTTTCACCGCTGCCTCGAATGATAGTCAGGAAAACAAACTTGAAATCTGTCTTTAATTCAGTCCATCCACATTCATTCTCTGCTGGACATTACGAACATGATGATGGTACGACTGAATTGTATTGAGCAACACAACCATGATTGTAGGTGGACAGGTTAGACTGACGAACGTGTTGTGTTGCAAGTATAACCAGCAGTCGCTATTACTTAACCGTCACTATCTAAACTTGTGTTGCCGTCACCATCAGAACTTGTGTTGCCGTCACCATCAAAACTTGTGTTGACGTCACCTTCTAAACTTGTGTTGCCGTCACCATTAGAACTTGTGTTGCCGGCACTATCTGATGATGTGTTTCACCATCCTAGGGTTTATCTCATGTAGTAAGCGTCGCATCACCAACTAAAGCGTCACATCCCTAAGGCACAACTTCGCGTCACCAGCTAAAGCTTTGTCACAGCAGCTAAGGCTTCGCGTCACCAGCCTCAATTAAGTTCCCCAGGTAAACTTAATATCAGGAGCTGCTCATCAGCAGGTAATTAACCGTAAAGTAATTAGGAGGAAATGGTCACCAGAAAACTAATAACGTACTCGCCAGTGTAATTACTTCCAGTAGTACTTAATTGCTTAGCTGTATCATCAGCAAGTTAATAAGGCCGGCCAACCTGGCCATAGTCTCCTGCTGGCCCTGGCCGGCCGGAGATGTGCGCTACCACTGGTCCAGGACCCTGGCCACTACCGCCACTACTACTGGTCCAGGACCCTGGCCACTACCACCACAACCACTGGTCCAAGACCCTTGCCACTACCGCCACTATTACTGGTCCGAGACCCTGGCCACTACCACTGCTGGTCTAGGACTCTGGCCACTACCACTGCTGGTCCAGGACCCTGGTCACTACCACCACTATTACTGGTCCAGGACCGGTCTGGTCTGCAGCTCGGCCGTGACTTCCATGAGCATTATTACTGCTACCACCACTACCACCACTACCACTACTACCACTACCACCACTACCACCACTACCACTACTACCACGACCACCACAGTCTCTGTCAGCACCCACATCACACGTATGGAAAAGATCATGAATAACAAATCAGATTTCTACGGGAGAGTGAGTTCAGCGTTAGAAAAGTAAGTTGGGTACATTGCCTGTATCTGGACTGCCAGAAAGCATTTGACACTGTACCTCGTTGGAGGCTGGTGAAGCAGCTAGATCGCCAGGCAGGAATAAGACCACTTTGATGGATAGAAAATGACCTCAGTGAACTGAAACGAAGGTGGTATGTCGAGGGAGTCTTCTCGAAGTGGACTGAGGTCCCCAATGGCGTACTGCCAGGCCCAATCCTACGACCATTGCTCTTTCTAATCTATGCCAGTGACTCGCTTAAAGCGCTCCTGTCTGAATATGTTTGTGGATGATGCCAAGGTCATGGAGGAAGTTAGAAAGCGAGGGGGATGGCATCGGCTTACAAGGGGACCTAGACAAACTCCAATGTTGGTGTGTTATTTGGACCGTGAAAATCAACTCCGACTATATATATGTTTATATATACATAATTGTGAACGTATGCATATATGTATGTAATCAAGAAGTGACATTACCAGAACGTTGTACTAGACATTAGGGTATGAATACATAGGTATTTGGAAAGAGAATTTTTTTTTGTATTCGCTTATAAGTATACACTACACTCCTCCTTATATACATGACTGTATACTTATGTATGATATTATTTACGTTGTCATGCAGGGCCCAGGTAACAGGAGGAGGAGACACTGAGGGTTGCGCCTCTGTCTTCCAGTGTGGTTTCTGAATGGAAATCTTGTCTCCTGCATCTTGCTTCCCCCAGGTGATGTGCTCAACACACCCTCCCCTCCCCCTCCCCTTACACACACACACACACACACACACACACACACACACACACACACACACCCGCGTCAGCGCCTCCTGCTGGTGGACAGGAAATTCTTACCTAGTTCCCTGGTCGTCAGGAGGGCGTCAGCAACGACAGGGAGGGGGGCGGGGGTGTCAGGAGGGCGTCATGGACGGACCCAGCGGATGAGATGTGTCCCCCCCACCCACCCCCCATGGTTCATCTGAGGTGAGATTGATGGAAGTTTGGAACACTGTGTTGCCAGGCTACCCAAACACACACCCAGCCCTCTCTTCAGCCCCCCTAGCCCCCCCTCGCCCCCCCGACCAGTGAGGGGCACCTCTGTCTCAGCCAGCAGACCAGACCACCCCCCCTCCAGGTGAGTGAGGGGGGGCGGGGGTGGGGGGGGCACCTTCACCTCCGCCCCAGCTTACCCCCATGTTCAAGGAGGAACATAAAGAATAAATGAAGAATGACAGATGTGGACAACGTAAAGATGGACATGATAATAATAATAAGACCAATGACTTGATCAACAGTGTTCAGACAGTGAGGCAGATACCCGTCACTTAGAAAGACACCCGTCACTTAGAAAGATACTTGCCACTTAGAAAAGATACTCGTCACTTAGAAAGATACCTGCAACTTACTAAGATACTTGTCACTTAGAAAGATACTTGAACACGACGGTATGACCCTTGAGCATGACGGTACGACCCTTGAGCATGACGGTACGACCCTTGAACACGACTGTACGACCCTTGAGCACGACGATACGACCCCTTGAGTACGACGGTGCGACCCTTGAGTACGACGGTACAACCCTTAAGCACGACGTACGACCCTTGAGCACGACGGTACGACCCTTGAGCACGACGGTACGACCCTCCGTGCATCGCTGCAGAAATACCCATCTCTCCCCGTGAGTGGGTCGCTTCCATACATCTGACCCAGCACAAAATAACAGACGAACCTTTCCCATTACATTACAGATCATTCAAAACAAAAGAAATAAAAGTATAGAAGAAAAATTGTGACAGCAAGAGGAGAGGGTTCGAATCCCAGGGGAACACTGGATCTCCTCACCGGAATAAATATGACCCTGTAATTTCCAAACGTAAATATTATTCATTGTTATTTATATTACTTTTTTTTCCCCCTTTCCTCATACACTGTGCTGACCAGCTCTAATCGACTGGTGAGGCCTGGCTGTAGAGGTCTTTCTGCCCTGTGGTTAACTCAGGAACTCCAACCCTCGGGTCAAATGTGAGGGAACATAATTCATATTCCAATTCTGCCACAAAGTCTGGCCAAAACGACGAAGAAGTCGGGGAAAACTGTGTCAGTCATCTCATACAGTTCCACTGACTTTCCGTCATTGTATTTGTGTCTACGTATGGCTTAACAGCCATACATGTGAATACAGTGAGATACATGAGAGATATGGGTTTAAAACATGTATGAAAGCTTTGATGAATGATAACTTTGTTTAATTGCCATAGAGAAGATGATGAAGACGTAATGATCACGAGAGAGCAGACTTATTTGTCTTGTATTGTCAGAAACATGTTAATACAGACGTGTATGTAATTCCTCCTCCCTTGTACTTGGACACAAGTCAGTCGGGGTCAAGACCTGAATGACCTGGTTGCTTCATCACCTGGTCATCACCTGATTGCTTAATGATCTGGCTCTCTTAATGACCCCTAACCTATGATATTAGGGTCACATTGACAACCGAGCCAGTGATAATGACCTGGTTTACGAGGTGATTACCTGGGGATCTGATTACTCTGAAGACCTGATGATTTTGGTGACCTGTCGACAGGATGACCTAGATACCTGATGACCTGGTAACCATATGGCATGGCTAATTGATGACCTGGGGACCTGATGACCTGATAACACAAACTAATAGACTGATTACCTGAAAATCATTTGACCTGATAAACTTAAGACCTGTTAACCTGCGGATGAAGACCTGATGACCTGCATAAAAACCATGGAAATGCCGTGACCATGAGATAAAACCTCAATTTACCGTAAAACCCGCCGGGAAGCAATGAAAACCTGTATAGGACACTGTAAAACCTAAATTACTGGACAAAAGTGTCCTTATGACTAAAAAAACTTCCCCATAGAAACTTCTCCATTAAACTTCCTCATAAAAACTTCTCCATTAGACTTCCTCATAAAAACTTCCCTATATAAACCATTCCTATACAAATCTTCCAAAACACAATTCCGCATAAAACCTTTGCATAAAACTGTCCCCATTTAAAACAATGCCCGTACAAACTTCCCCATGATAGTAACTAACCCCATTAAACTTCCCCATGAAGCAATACCCCCACAAAACCCCCTGAAAACCATCCCTATGATATCATCCCAATAAAAAAACCATTCTCGCCACCAAATCTATCCATATAAACCTAACCTACAAATCAAAGAGAATTCCTAATATAACTTAAAACCTTCAAGTAAAGTTAAACGAGGTTTTGCCTAGCTAAAAACCTCACACACATATACCACGTTAAAACCCGTCACCAGACATGTGACAAAACCCAAACAAAACCTCAGGCTGGAAAGATTAAACCCACGGTTTTTTTTTTTTGTGTGTGTGTACGGTCTGACAACTTCCAAGAAAGGAAGAAAAAAAAAGAAATGGGAAACCTTAAACCGTTGATGGTTTTTTTTTAGTGTCCCTAAAGATCGGGCTGGTTTTTAAAGTCCCTTATGGTAATATTTGTCGGGAATGGGTTAGGCGAGGGTGTGGGTGGATAGGAGGGACTGAATGGGGGTTTGTAGGGGGGTAGTTCACTGGAAATGGGGCGTGTATGGGGACGGGTGGTGATATATATATATATATATATATATATATATATATATATATATATATATATATATATATATATATATATATATTATCCCTGGGGATAGGGGAGAAAGAATACTTCCCACGTATTCCCTGCATTTCGTAGAAGGCGACTAAAAGGGTAGGGAGCGGGGGGCTGGAAATCCTCCCCTCTCGTTTTTTTTTTTTCTTTAATTTTCCAAAAGAAGGAACAGAGAAGGGGGTCAGGTGAGGATATTCCCTCAAAGGCCCAGTCCTCTGTTCTTAACGCTACCTCGCTATCGCGGGAAATGGCGAATAGTATGAAAGAAAAAAAAGAAAATATATATACAGTGTGTGTGTGTGTGTGTGTGTGTGTGTGTGTGTGTGTGCAGGACAGAGGAGAGTCAGCCATTTTTCTTCAGTTCCTGAACCAGAGTCCAGTCTTGGCTATTTTTTTTCGTCAGATGCGCTTTTGTTTTTATGGTCAACTTTTGGAATAAAAGTTTATATCTTTTTTTTTATCTTTGTACACTTAGCGTTGAGCATACGCCGGTGGTTTTGTAATACCTGTAATGATAGTTATTAACGTAATTGGCGGGTATAACTGATAATTATCAATTATCGCACTCAATTGACGGTGTGCCACACCTGGTCAGCACTTTGACCACACTGGGGTCTCTCTCTCTCTCTCTCTCTCTCTCTCTCTCTCTCTCTCTCTCTCTCTCTCTCTCTCTCTCTCTCTTGACTTCATGAGAGGAAGGAAAGGGTCTGGTCCAGACGATGGAAGTGAGGAATGAAGGAGAGATAGATAGATAGATAGATAGATAGATAGATAGATAGAGAGAGAGAGAGAGAGAGAGAGAGAGAGAGAGAGAGAGAGAGAGAGAGGAGTAACCAAGGTTTCATCTGGCCAGACTTGCTCTCGTGTGAGTCAAGCGAGTTTAAGGCGAGTTTTGTTGGCGTTTGGCTCAACTTCTGTGATCCGGCACAGTTTGACTTGGTCGACACTTCTGAAGAAATTCCGATTTTATGATCCTCAAATCTGTCGTCCTGGGGAGGGATCCTTCACCGTCCCGGGGGAGAATCCTTCAGCGTCCAGGGAAGGACCTCCCCAGGGTCCTGGAGAAGGATCCTTCAGCGTCCTGGAGAAGGATCCTTCAGCGTCCTGGAGAAGGATCCTTCAGTGCCTTGGGTAAGGATCCTTCAGCGTCCTGGGGAAGGATCCTTCAGCGTCCTGGGGAAGGATCCTTCAGCGTCCTGGAGAAGGATCCTTCAGCGTCCTGGAGAAGGATCCTTCAGCGTCCTGGGGAAGGATCCTTCAGCATCCTGGGGAAGGATCCTTCAGCGTCCTGGAGAAGGATCCTTCAGCGTCCTGGAGAAGGATCCTTCAGCGTCCTGGGGAAGGATCCCCTCGTGCCTAACTCTCCCAGTCCTGTCGTGGGATGTCAACAAGCAGACATCCCCGTACAGGACAACCTGCTTGTGTTATCTTGGTCATGTAACGTTATCTCGTGTTATCTTGATATTGCATTGATAACACCATCAAGTCTGTTTTCTGTTTATCTTACGGTACATGATGTTATCTTCACGTTACAAGGTGTGGGGACTGTTATCTTGCTTGCATCAGATATAGGGTGCGACACTGGAGATAACATGATAACATGTTATCTTAGTGTTTACGAGGAAGGGCGTCCAACCCCTTGTGTAACTGTTATCTCTGGCCTTTAATGGGTTGATGATATCCAATTTAAAGTCGTGTCTCTCGTGTTATCACAACGACACGTGAAGTGTTATCTTCGTGTTATCATGAGTTTATCTCGAGTGTTATCTTGGTGTAGGTAAGACACCACAAGGAGTGTGTTTTTTCCCATTGTTATCATCAAATTATCATTGTCTAACTGTGTTATCTTGGCGATGATGTGACGTCATTTGACTCCCTTATCGTGGAGATAAGTTATCCATTGTCTGCATGGAGACACACGAATGAATAATGAATGAAGTCTTGAGTAACGACATGGTTTTGAAGGCTGAGTGATCTGCGGGTGAATGAAATGAGGAAGACGCAAGATGATGGAAGTGTGAAGGAAGAAGACTTGAGGTGATGAAAGTGTGAAAGAAGGAGACTTGAGGTGATGGAAGTATGAAGGAAGGAGATTTGAGGTGATGGAAGTGTGAAGGAAGGAGACTTGAGGTGATGGAAGTGTGAAGGAAAATAGAAAGAATTGGAAAGACCATTGGGATGGAGGTGAATGAAATAGATAAATGGATAACTGATAGATAGATTGATAGAAAGGTGGATAAATGTGTACATTAGGGGATAAATGAATAGTGAAACATAGATAAATAGACAGGCAAAGGGATAGAAAAGGCCCAGTCCTCTGTTCTTAGCACTACCTCGCTAACGCGGGAAATGGCGAATAGTTTAAAAGAAAAGAAAGAAAGATAAATAGACAGGCAAAGGGATAGATAGATAGATAGGTAGATAGATAGAGGATAGATGTCTAAAAACAATTAGGTGGGCAGATAGAGAAAAGGATGAACAAATGATATATAGATGTACAAATAGACAAACAACAAGTAGATAGATTATATAGACAGAGAGAGAACAAGTAGATAGATAGAGGTACAGATGATGAGAGAGATAAAGATCTCGAGACCAGTATACAAGCATACAGACTGATAGATAAAGTAATGGAGAGAAAATATTGGAAAAGAAAATAGGGACATACAGAGAGAGAGAGAGAGAGAGAGAGAGAGAGAGAGAGAGAGAGAGAGAGAGAGAGAGGCAACAATTCATCTCCTACAACCATTACGGCACCCAGTCCCCCTCCCCCCCTTCCCTCCCCCAGGTCTGGGTACATCACCTGATCTCCACCATTGTTGGTATTTTTAGTCCCCTCTCTCCACCACCACCATCACCAACACCACCACCACCAGTCGACCCCGGAGGGTCCACACGCGCCCCCACGACACAATACCTCCCACACTGACCAACAAACATGTCTTCTCTTACGTAACTTGGAATCGTCAGAAGAAAGAAATCTTCGCTTAAAACTCAGGATTTATTATGCCTCCGACATTTTCGATTTTGGAGGGATCCGACATCACTTATTTTTATAGAATTTTCATCTGAAATTAAAGCGAAACTTTGGTAGTTTTTATGAGGGCTTGACTTCCATGGTACATTTGCTTGCATTTTCTCCTTCTTGCTTGTTGGACAAAGGCGAGTTGCAGGGGCACGTCTTTAGCCTCGGGGTCCGGGGAAGGTGAGGGCAGACCCCGTGACGTGCAGCGAGGATAGAGGGAGGGCGTTGACCGGCCCACTTGCATTGCATGTTATGCAACATCCTATGCAACAGGTGTCTTTGTCTGCCGTCAAGTGTGTGTGTGTGTGTGTGTGTGTGTGTGTGTGTGTGTGTGTGTGTATGTGTCTGGCTGGGGAGAGAGCAGGTGGGTCTTTGTGTGTGTGTGTGTGTGTGTGTGTGTGTGTGTGTGTCTGGTGCGAGACTCTGTTGCACACAAGGAGAGGAAATTTATGTGGGTTGCCCCCATCTCTTACCCATTCTCTTCTGCCATACGATTTCTTGTACTGTTTAAGTTGCTGTTGTGACCGGTCAGTCATCCGTTCTCTCTCTTCCATTGGTCCACAAGACTGTTAACTGTAGAACTACTGCTCCACCTCGTTAGTACTCTGTCTATGGTAGGCACTTCAGGTCCCGAACCATTTCTAACAAATGGTCAATATCGATATCTTTCTAAATTCTTAATATCTTCCAGTATAAGTCTACGTCTGGCCTTCCCAGTTCCTTATAACTTAGCTCACAGTCTTCAGAAACAGTCTTTCTTGACTTGACTGATCTGGTCTGGCGTAGATGGATGGCCAAACTTGAACTTAGAATCTAAGTTTACTACACCCTACATCTGTCCATCTGATATATCCCTATATCCCATATTTGGCCATCGTGTATATATATATATACGTACTATATAAATTCCCTCCACAAGTCCCGTATTCGGTGATAGCAGAGAATTTCTATCAGTAGTCAAGTCCCTCCCGCACGTACATGTGTCTCGTGTTCATCATACAGAATGACAATCATAACTCAGGTCTTATTCTACAGTGTTTATCTTTATTAAGTTTCATCTGGTGAAGCTACGTTTCACCTGGTGAAGCTACGTTTCATCTGGTGAAGGTAAGTTTCATTCTCCATATATCAGACAAACGCTAAAGCGTTCTTAGATTTTATATGTCTTTATACATCTTATATATTCAAAATGTTTTATATGATTTTAAATTTCTTTATATATTTTCATATCATATATTTAATATGTTTTTATATGATTTTAGATTTATGTATGTTTTCATATATCTTATATATCTAACAAGTTTTTATATGATTTTAAATGTTTATATGTTTATATGATTTTAAATTATTTTAAATGTTTATATGTTTTTATATGATTTTAAATGTTTATATATTTTTATATGATTTTAAATGTTTATATATTTTCGCAGTGATGAATCCTCCTTTATATCTCATATATTTCACAAGACATTTACAGTGATAGGAAATAACCCTTTTTTTTTCTTTACACTTTCGAAATTTTTCTGTCCTTCGATAGTTCTCTCATTATCCAGCCTGGAAATCTGTTCCTTTTATTTCTCTATGAATCTCCTGCATGACACAGTGTCATAAAGTCATCCAGCACTACGGTGAAGACCAGTACACCCACCGCTCACTCCGGCCTAACAGACCAAATCATTCGTTACGTAATAGTACATCCCTCTGGCGCCCCCAAGTGTTGCCGCTCACTCATGCGCTTCTGATTAACCATCACTTGTCAGTCTACGTCCTGGCGAGCCATCCTAATAAATACAGAGTGTAGTTGATGGTTATGATATAGCCTGTGTGCCAGTCCATTTTCTCTATCGACTCTCTTATAAATGAGCACGACAATTTTTTTTTTTTTTTTTGCACACTTCCACTCCTCCCTCGGCTTTGATATATGTACCATCAAATACCTGAACGTCTTCTGTGGCCAGCCAGGTGTTTCTGTATACATCTTCAGTACGAATGTCGACTTATCACCCAGGAGTCATGCATCATACATGGACTTCCATCTATCATGAGTCTATTTTGCATCTGGTCCAGAATTCGAATGGCATTTTATGGTCTTGCGTCCTCTCAATCCAGTTTATGCTGACGATAATGCATCCTCATTGTCTGTACATCATCCATTTATTTCCTTCTACAACATTGCTTGGTTATGAGTTCGTCAATCTGATGCTTTGGTCTATGGGTTTAAATCTCCCGGTGTGGGATCAGTGGAAAACCTTAGGGCCTTCCTTAGTCTGTCTCATTCACAATGTTTTCTTTTTTTCCTTCTCAAGCTTACATTCATTTCTCAACCCCTTCTGCACTTTTCAAATGCTTTCTGATTGTCGTGTTATTACCGTCTTCTCCACACTACATGCCTACTGCTCATACCTTAATGGTGTTTCTTTAGCCTTGTGTCTTCCTTTCCTCACCTCCTCCGCTGTGTCTTCCCTTCCTCACCTCCTCGCTTCTGTATCCACCATCGGCTCCCAGGTATGCATCACCTCCTCCTCCTCCTCCTCCTCCTCCTCCTCCTCTTCATCACAGGTGAAGCAGGGCCTCCTGTACCACACAACAAGACCTGTGGGAAATCGTCTCTCTCACTCTAGTGGTGTTTAGCTCCGTCTTGTCTCCTCGTCTGTAGCTCCCCTTGATCGCTGGAGTTCCCTTCTCATTCAACTCGGATTTCCTCCCTTACGCACACACACACACACACACACACACACACACACACACACACACACACACATTTACTGGTGTCGTGGTTAGCTGTCCCTGAGTCAGCACCGGCCCACGGTTCGAGTAGGTTCGATTCCTTGTCGCGACAATCGGGCCACAGACAATCCCAACTGTTCATCCTCTCCTTGGAGCTGGTCGATAAATGGGTACCTGGCTTAAGACTGAGGTGTGTGTGTGTGTGTGTGTGTGTGTGTGTGTGTGTGTGTGTGTGTGTGTGTGTGTTTATAGACAGATATAGGAGTAAAGACATGTTACATATAGACAAGGTTAAAACACGGAGCAGCAATTATAATGGGGAAAGTCCTTCTCTCTCTGCGTAACACACAAATACTAATGACACACACACACACACACACACACACACACACACACACAAGGAAGACCGTATTGTCTCATCTCCATATAATTGAGTTTAACCATTGTTGAAGCTGCTTACGGAGCCTGAATCGTGCCAGCCCCCTCCATAAAACATATAGAGAGGGTTGGCTCCTTTGCCAATTAAATGCAAATTCAATGCAAAAAAGCCGCTAATTTCCTTTATGGGTGTGTATGTAATTAGGCGGTCACCATATGTCAGTTATTTTCTGGTGTTCTGGAGGGCCAGACTTCAAGCACCCACGTGACCCCCCCCCCCTCCCCCCACCCCAGGAACCAAGTGGTGGCCAGCGACCACGTGGCGTAGCACTGTCAGGTTCTCTCGATCCTCTTATTGGATTATTTTGGATGTAAGGGTGATGATGGAGGAGGAGGGTGGATATGGAAGGAATACAACCCCTACAGATAATTGGTCTGGGGTCCTGAAGGATACTGCGGGGTGAAGGACTCAGGGGAGGTGAAGGACTCTGGGGAGGTGAAGGACTCTGGGGAGGTGAAGGACTCTGGGGAGGTGAAGGACTCTAGGGAGGTGAAGGACTCTGGGAAGTGAAGGATTCTGGGAAGTGAAAGATTTTTGGGAAGATAGAGGATTCTGAGGAATGGAAAAACTCGGAGGAAGCATTTTGGGAAGGGTTCTGGGGGAAGTGAAGGATGTTGGGGAGGTTAAGAGTGTGTGGGGAGTTTGTGTGGTTTCCTCAACCATGTGTGTTAGGGAAGGTGTGGATCTGAAAATCCAGCCGATGTAATCCGGATAAATCCACTGACCTGACGGGGATTCAGACGCGGGAGGGGGGAATAATCCCCTCCCTCCCCCACCCCTCCTTCACCTTGTGGTCCCCCCCCCCCCCAACCAACCCTCACGGTCGACAGGTCTCCCACTGGAGAAAAATCTCACCTGAGACAAGGAAATCGACACAAAATAGGATGACAAGGGGAAAAAAATCGACATAGAAGAGAGAGGGGAAAAAAAAACACGTCCTTTTCAGAATGAAGAAATCCCCAGTCTAGGGAGGGGAGGGGGGGAAGGGGAAGTTCCCTCACACCCCCCACCCCGTCTCCGGCGGTAAAAATCCCACCTCCCCCCCTCCCCCCTCACCACCCCTTCCCCGCCCGAACAGAAAATGAGCGCCGGCGTTTCTCCCTTGATCAACCCTTTATCACCGAACACAAAATGCTTCGGCCAAAATGTAAATCCCTCACAAAAAAAAGAAAAAAAAAAAACTTACGTCGACTAATCTAACACAGGGGGGAAAAAAAACCCCACCAGCAAGGGGAAAGAATTCCTTTTCCTATCATATAGAAAGGGAGGGAAAAAACCCGACGAAAACACATCCTCCCATCAGCGAAGTTTTATTCCCTAGCTTTCTTTATTTCCTCTCCCCAGTATAGGGAGATTATGGCCCAGCCAAAAGGTCTCGTGGGTGAAAGACATCTGATGTCATTTTTTATCCCTCCCTTGTGATGACAAGTCATTCAACTGGTCTTTGATATATATGTATTCTTATGCTGTTTCCCACGTCGGCGAGATAGCGCCAGGAAACAGACGAAGAAAGGACACATCCGCTAAAACACACACACACACACACACACACACATATATATATATATATATATATATATATATATATATATATATATATATATATATATATATATACACACAAATAAACTCATATACAGATTCATACTTGTTTGCTGTCATCCATTTCCGACGCCACCCTGCCCCAGAAGAAACAATATAAATGTATGAAAGAAAAGAAAACATATGATAACATATACATTTTCTTCTTCTCCCCGCCCCCCCTCCCCCCACCTGGTCGCCTCAACCTGCCTCAGCGAGGTAGCGCCAGGAAACAGACGAAGAAAGGCCACATCCGCTCACATCTCTACACGAGCTGTCATGCGTAATGCACCGAATCCGCAGCTCCCTATCCACATCCAGGCACCTCAGACCTTCCCATGGATTACCCCAGACGCTTCACATGCCCTGGTTCGATCCAGTGACAGCACGTCGACCCTGGTATACCATATCGTTCCAATACTCTATTCCGTGCACGCCTTTCACCCTCTTGTATGTTTAGGCCCCGATCACTCAAAATCTTTTCCACTCTATCCTTCCACCTTCAATTTGGTCTCCCACTTCTCCTCGTTCCCTCCACCCCTGACACATATATCCTCTTTGTCAATCTTTCCTCACCCATTCTCTCTGTGCGACCAAACCATTTCAACACACCCTTTTCTGCTCTCTCAACCACAACCTTTTTATTAACACACATCTCTCTTACCCTTTCATTACTTACTCGATCAAACCACCTCACACCACATATTGTCCTCAAACATTTCATTTCCAACACATCCACCATGGACCATTTCTCCTACTCACACACATAAACTTGTGTATATCTCTCTCTTTAAACCAGGTATTCCAAATCACCAGTCTTTTTTCAGCACACAACTCCACAAGCTCTTCACCACTTACATTCACAACACTGAATACCCTATGCTCTCCTTAATCATACCCTCAACTGCCACATTACTCACCTTCACATTCAAATCAACCATTACTATAACCCGGTCTCGTGCATCAAAACTACTAACACACTCACTCAACTGCTGCCAAAGCACTTACCACTCATGATCTTTCTTCTCATTACTAGGTGCATCGGCACCAATAGTCACCCATCTTTCTCCATCCGCTTTCAGTTTTGCCCACATCAATCTAGAATTTACCTCCTTACACTCTATCACACATAGCGTTAATGAGATGGCTTTGATTATGGCTTCAGTTGCCCGTGCCGTCTTAGGTAACATGAAAAAGATTTACGGCGTACGGAAACGTAAGGAAGTAGAGAGGTGATGACAGGAGGATTGATGAGAGGAAAGGTTTGTGATTCCACTCTGGTTAACAGAGAGGTGGAGGATGAGCCACCCCAGATGTGTGAGTAGTACCCCATACTGGGGCGACTAAAACCCACACATCTGCTCACGAGAATAATAATCATAACTGCACCTGTGCAACATTGCCCAGGTTTTGTGCAGCTGACTGTGTGATGTTGATCATGTGGGGTTTGCTGGCCAGCCAGAGTGGAGGATGTGGTTATGCTCGACATGTTGAGTTTGTTACAATTGTGAATTGTGGTGTTTGGAAATTTTTCAGAGGAACACGAATGATTCTCAGGAACTATGTAGGGAGAAGATGAACTTCTGTACTGATGAATTTAATCAGGTTACTGTTGCCCGATTCTGAGGTGTTGTGCATGTCCAAAATGAGAGGAAATATGATCAGTACGAGAAAGGGAACGAGTGACTGGGTAGAGAGGGGGATAAGCGACCTGAAATGTGTATGTTGGAATCGCCAACAGAAGGGTGATTCATATCCACAGTGAAAGAGAGAAGATCATTTATTAAGACAACCGAGTAAGTGACAGGGCAGAACCCTGAGGAACACCAGTGTTGATAGGATACGAGGGCGAAGTCGCTCCTTAATTGACCACTGCGATGGGACGGCCAGAGAGGAAGCTATGCATTAAAGAACAGAGATAACCAGAGAAACCAAAGGAGAGAGACCTTAGAAAGCAAAGACTTGTATGCCACACTCTGTCGAATGCTTTCCAGACGTCGAGGGCTACGACTAGTGTCATCCAAACCCCTGAGGGAGAAGGATCAGAAGTGTGTCACATAGGATAGAACGCCACCAGTAGGCCTGCCCAACAGTGGTATCTATTCTGGTGATCGGCAAGAAGAGAATTGGATTCTAAATCCTTAAGACATGAGAGCATAGTAGAGTTTCAAGGACCATGGAGACAGAGAGGTGAGAGCAATAGAGCGATGGTTGGAGGAGGTAGAAGCCGTCTCCTTTCGCAGGGAAATGCTGCACCAAGGCGGGCTTCCAAGAGGAGGAGAAAGTCTGGGTTTTCAGACGGAGGTGAAATAGGCGAGCAAGGATCGGAGCTAAACTAAGGTCTCTCTCTCTCTCTCTCTCTCTCTCTCTCTCTCTCTCTCTCTCTCTCTCTCTCTCTCTCTCTCTCTCTATCTATCTATCTATCTATCTATATATATATATATATATATATATATATATATATATATATATATATATATGTATATATATATATATATATATATATATATATATATATATATATATATATATATATATATATATATTACCAGATTTCAGGAGTTGAAGTTAGGCTCATTTTTCCACGGACGGCTTCAGGAATATTCAGGGACCAGGGGCGAAAGCTTCTCCATAACTAGGGCCGTCTCAAGACAAGGCTAAGGTCAAGGTCAAGTCCCGGGTAAGGTCAAGGTCAAGTCCCGGGTAAGGTTAAGACTAAGGTCTGGTGAATCTTGATCAGCAACACAAAACTTTGTAAGTTCAGTCATGTTCAGTGTAAGTCCAAGTTCAGAGACCTTTCAGGCATCAATCTAAGTTCATAGACCTTTCAAAGATTAAGTTCTCTATTGTTCAGAAGATTTGCTTATCAATTTGTAAGTTCTAAGTTTATCAGCCATCAGTGTTTGAAGCTGGGGAATACAGTGTGTGAACTTGTTGGCATCTGAACTTAAGTTCTGCTTTTATCGTTATCTTGCCAAAGTTCACGCTACCTCGTGACGCAGCTGGGGCCAAGTTCAAGCTCTCTCAAATCATCCACTGACGTCCTCGATTTCTGTGGTCAGGATGTGATACGCTACCCTCCTTCTCCCCATTTTCTATGAAACTTTCCCCCTGTTCTCCGAGACTTTCTCCCCACTTTCCACGACTTCCTGCTATTCCCCATGATTTTCCCCACTACTTCATGACTTTCTCCCTTTCCCTTGATTTTCTCCACACCCCCCACGACTTTCTCCCCATTGCCATGATTTTATCCCCCTTCCCCATGATTTCCCCCACTCCCCCACTAATTTCTCCCCACCCCTTCTGTCCTCGAGCTGACAACCTCGTCACAGACCATCAGGTCTTGCGTTATCTGACCTTCCCATGTACTCACCTCCCCATGACCCTGTCTCACCTCGCTTCAGCCACTATTCATATCTGCCTCTATCCAGTCTCCCCCCTCCCCCCACACACCCCATCCCCATCAGCCCCCTATCCCTCCCCCCATCGCCATCCCTGCGTCCATTTCCTCCGCCCCCCCTCCCCCCCCCCCCTCCCGGGCAGGTGTGATGGTCTTCATCTATTTATCCGTGACCTTTCGTGACCTCTGGCCGGAAGTGGTTTCCTATGCGCACCTGACCTGACCTCATGTCTCTTGCATGTACGTCTCTCTCTCTCTCTCTCTCTCTCTCTCTCTCTCTCTCTCTCTCTCTCTCTCTCTCTCTCTCTCAGGCAGCGTACAGTCACAGACATAGAATAGCTAATCATATTCAAGTTTATTTATGTCATTTTCTGTTTCGTTCGTCTTCGAAAAAAAAATGGGTAGCTAAATTATTATCATCTCTGTACAGGTTTTAGTATTCAAACCTGTACAGGTCATGTTAGAAGACTAGCCTCCCCAGTAATCATGTCACATGTGCACCCCAGGATGGTCATGTCACATGTGCACCCCAGGATGGTCATGTCACATGTGCACCCCAGGATGGTCATGTCACATGTGCACCCCAGGATGGTCATGTCACATGTGCACCCCAGGATGGTCATGTCACATGTGCACCCCAGGATGGTCATGTCACATGTGCACCCCAGGATGGTCATGTCACATGTGCACCCCAGGATGGTCATGTCACATGTGCACCCCAGGATGGTCATGTCACATGTGCACCCCAGGATGGTCATGTCACTTCCATCACCACCTAGTTACGTCACATGTAACCACCCCCTCCTCCTCTCCCCTCTCCCCCCTCCTCCTCTCCCCTCTCCCCCCTCCCCCCCAGTCACGTCATATGTGATCTCCCACAACCAAGACTCATGTCATGTGTGAACACATGAACTCTCATGTCCGAGACCCTCCTCCTACTCCTCCTCCTCCTCCTTCTTCTTCCTCTTCTTCTTCCTCCCCCTACTCCTCCTCCTCCTCCTTCATCTTATTATTATTATCATTATTATTATTATTATTATTATTATTATTATTATTATTATTATTATAATTATCATTATTATTACTATTATTATTATCATTATTACTTTTCATTATTATTTTCATTATCATTATTATCATCATCATTCTCCTCCTTCTCTTCCTCCTTCTTCTTCCTCCTCCTCTTCCTCCTCCTCCTCCTCCTCCTCCTCCTCCTCCCCCTCCTCCTCCTCCTCGTCCTCCTCCTCCTCCTCCTCCTCCTCCGCCCACAGGTCATTTCTCATTCGGACCCAAGTCACCACAACATACACACACACACACACACACACACACACACACACACACACACATACCAGACGTCGCAGCCCCACTGGGGATGCACCTCCCCACCCTACCCTCTTCCCCCTCCCCTTCCCCCCTCCCCCTCCCCCTCCCCTTCCCCCATCCCCCTCCCCCTTCCCCTTCCCCCATCCCCCTCCCCCTTCCCCCTCCCCCTGCTCCATAATCAGCCCGGCCATCTCTCCCACCGGCGTCTATTTTCCACCTACTGTCTGTCCGGTCCGTCTGTTGCCCGTCTGTTCCACACAGACCAAGTGTTTCCTGTATCCATCATGCGATTTTGGATCCCTCGCTCCTGTAACGAGACCTGAAATCCTACAGAAATAACTGTACCTGAAATAAGAGATGTGGGAGGTGGGAGGTGGGAGGTGGGAGGTGTGGGAGGTGGGAGGTGGGGGAAGGTTAATTCTTCCTGTGTTGTGTGTCCCCGGCTGACAACACCGCCAGGCTTGTGTTCCTGGCAACACAGGTTGGCCCAGTGTTGCGCCACAACACCTTCCTCTACCCTTCTATATAACCCGCAACACAGGAGCTTGCCTGCAAGCGATGACGTCACGTGAGGAAACTCCCAATTGAAGGTGTTGATGATGGCGAGGGAGCCACTGGCTCCTGTGGTGAACACCTCCTGCAGGAGGGACGTGCCCCGGCCGGCGTTGGCAGTGCTGAGTACCTCTGCTGACTCAACACACTGTCTGGTGTGTGTGTGTGTGTGTGTGTGAGAGAGAGAGAGAGAGAGAGAGAGAGAGAGAGAGAGAGAGAGAGAGAGATTGGGTGTGTGTGTGTGTTGGTGTGTGGGTGCGTGAGTGTGTTTGCGAGTGCGTGCCTGTGATGCGGTATCCCCCCCACGCACTCTGCTGTATATAGACGTCATCTGTTACCCAAGTAATTAATTACGTGTCTGTAGTGTGCGGGGAGGGAGTTCTACATTCGTGGGCCCCCATCTCTTGTAGTGTACGGGAAGGGAGTTCTACACTCGTGGGCCCCCATCTCTTGTAGTGTACGGGAAGGGAGTTCTACGCTCGTGGGACCCCATCTTCTAAACTTTCTCAACTATCTTACAACCTTTTTAAACTTTCATATGCTGTCTCCATTCACATTTCACTGCTTGATTTATATAATTCATCTACTGTACTGAGACTATAGAAGTAATTCATATCTTTTCTAACAAGATTTTTTTATCAATTTCACGTAACTGCTTCATGTTGTTCTACCTCTAAATCTCTCGAAGAATTGTTCATTGTTGACATTATCAAACTGGTTTCGTGAAAGCTATGTTCAAGTCACTCCTGACTCTTCTGTCTTCCATTCTGGTACCATCTTTTTTTGCCCCTCCTCTAGACCTTCTCTGTTGTTGTTTGTTGCGTTTCTTTACGCGTGGTGACCAAACATGGGAAGCGTATTCTACTCCTCCTCGGATGTAGAGTGTGAGCAGCCCGCCCGCTGGGTACTGCCTCACTCATGAATCTACATTCCATTCTAATATTAGCCAGGGAGATACATCATGTTCCCTGACAGTCTCTGTGACTCTGGTGACATTTTAAGTACACACTGTCGACTCCAACCGCTTCTCTCTCTCTCTCTCTCTCTCTCTCTCTCTCTCTCTCTCTCTCTCTCTCTCTCTCTCTCTCTGTCACACACACACACACACACACACACACACACACACACACACACAGACTCTTGTAGTTTATTGTCAAATGAATCACGCACGTATCGAGGTCGTCTTTCACTGTGACCCATCCTCACTACTTTGGGTTGAATTTCCTCTGCCATGCATCAGACCGACTCTAGATATCGTCCAGACCCCGTTTAAGTTTATGCAATGACCCTTATCACTCTCTACTTCCCTCTTGACCTTGGCATGATCCCCTGACATATCCAGGAAGCAGTCTACTCCTTTTTGCAAGTCATGTACATAGATCAAGAAGAACAATGGTCCTAGGACTGAGCCCTCTGGTACACCGCTGGTGACCCCATACCATTTGCATAAGACTCCTCTGATAAGCGTCCATTGTTCCCTTCAACTGAGGTAATTTTCTGTTCATTAAAGAGGCTTCCTCTTCATCCTAACCGATGACTCAGTTTCTTGACGAAGCTCTTGTGAGGTGGATGAGTGTCAAAGACTTTCTGACAGCTCAGGAATACGACACCATGCCATTCTTGTCTTGTTTCTCCGACGGAGCTTACTGTCTAAGAGACTAGCTGTTGATGATGTTTTCTGAAGCTGTGTTGTCTCATAACTTCGTTAACTTCTCCTCTGTAAAAAAAATCCATCTATTAGGTTTCTGATTATCTTTTCCAGGGCTTTAAGGACCATATTCGTTAACGAGACCCTATGCTCAAGTTCAGCCAGATTTCTCAATCTCCTTTGCGAAAGACAGGCACGACATTTGTCTTTTTCTTTTTCCCCTGAAATCTTTGCAGCTATTTCATTGCATTCAAAGACCTCTTCACCCATGCCACCTCGCTAGTGGTGGAACTATAGTGTCCTTAATGGTGAAAACACTTTTGAACGCATCATTCATCTTCTCGCAAATCCTAACATTATGCTCTACAACTCTTCCATCTGAGTACCGTACCTTCATTGGCTGCTCTTTAACTGACACTCAGATCTTGATAAATCTATAGAAAAGCTGTGTATTATCTCCCACTTTGTCTACAGTGTTCTCTCAGAGTTTCTCTTCTCTTCCTTCACTATCTTGTTGTACTCGAACCTTGTTCTCTCATGACTGTCAAATGTTGGCTGGCTGGAGTCCCGTCAGATATTCCCCCACAGTACATCCCCGAGTTCCTCCGCTGTATGACCTCTTTTATCAAACCACATCTCTCATTTTGCTCGACCTTCGCTTTCTATTTGCCAGTGGAGGGAGGCGTGTTCACACCCCTTCATTGTAGAGTTCACAGAACCTTCCACACGCATTATCCTTATCTTTCTTTTATCAGAGATTGCATGTGATATGTCTGTCATCTTTCAGTTGTCTTCTGATCAATATGTCTTCCCTCTAGGTTCTATGGTCTTTGGCTACAGTGTGGTCTTCCTCTAGGTAGAGACCATCAGGTCCTAACACCTATCTCTCACCTGCTTCACTGATGTTCCAAGTGTTGGTGCGACAGCTCATCTGTCCCCTCACTCCTTCAAGGCTCAGTCGTCCTCCTCAGTGTCTCTGTACTCAGTCCTCTGCCTCACCTCCCATCTCATACGTCATACACATCCCTCAGTCTTCTGTCTGTAGCGGTGTGTATCAATCTCTCTACGGCTTCGCTTCGTTATCTCCTGCGTTCGTTCTGTTGTAGTGTGTCCCCCCACACCCCACTACCCCACGTCCCCACGTCTCTGTTGCTCTGCATGAACCATCGTCTGTTTTTGAGTCGCCAGGCTTAAAAATTGTCTCTGTTCTCACCTGTACTTGATTTTCGACAGTCTGGCCTGTGTGTGTGTGTGTGGTGTGTGTGTGTTTGTGTTATTAACGTAGTCTGTACCTCCCGTGTTCCTGACTGCACATAATCCCTTGTTGCTCTCGCATCCTTGCCTGGCACTGACCCCCAGCGAGGTCGTTGACCTGACCTTGAGGTCTTTCCTCTGACCTCCACATTATAAAGTAACGCAGAAGAAAATATAGAAACTGATATATACACTCGTGTATGAAAAGATTACTTAATCTATATCATTTCTAGGGACAATTACAGTGACTATTTCATTCCATATTTTCTTTAAAACACGACCTTGAATTACCGTGCAATGTAATCCTCGGTCACCCCGCCCAGTTACATTGAAGAAATGTTCTCTTTGGATTAATAAGAATAACAAAAGTTATATTTTCTCAGAGACGTCGGGGGATAAAGAGACGGTGGGGGACTTAACACGTAGTAGAGAACAGTGGATAAGTGGTTTCTATAATTGGTTTCCACAACACATGAGGTGAATTACAACAGGTACTATATTATCTCGGGCCAGGCCGCCAGCATGTACAGAATACAATGTACATTATTCTCATTTTCTATGTTCAGGGTTGACCCCATTATCTTCATAAGAGCTACCATATATCTTCATGACGGCTAGCATGTGTGTAGGAAGGAGGAGGAGGAGGGGACGGTAATGGGAGAAGTGCCCATTAGAATCTACAATGGGAACTTTTCTTTTCCCCTTTACATTAAACCCGGCCATCCATCAGGGCAGGCGTGTCTTCGCCAATGTAAATGTGTTTCTCATCCAACTCTGCTCTGAGGCATATATTTTTGTGTGAGGTTTTGTATCAACTGGTACTATACCCAGGTTTATAATTCTTCTTTCATATATGTATATATATATATATATATATATATATATATATATATATATATATATATATATATATATATATACATTTCTTTCGTGTTCGTTGTGAATGCTTAAGGATAAATTTCTTTCAAGAAACAATGATCACAGTGATGAACTATTGTTATTCATTGGTATTTTGGCTCAATACCTTGCGAGGCTACAGTAGTGGGCGCCCATTCATCTCCGTTAGAAAATGGTGTGAGAGAGAGAGAGAGAGAGAGAGAGAGAGAGAGAGAGAGAGAGAGAGAGAGAGAGAGACCATTCCATAGCAAATTTCCCTTTTCATAAATAATGTTTTTAGATTCAAACCTCCTCACCATCCCACACTATCCTCATCATCCTACACTATCCTCACTATCCTGCACTATCCTTACCATCCTACACTATCCTCACTATCCTACACTATCCTTACCATCCTACACTATCCTCACTATCCCGCACTATCCTTACCATCCCACAATACTCTCACAATACCTTTATTATCCCACATTATCCTCACCATCCTGCAACACCCTTCACCATCCCACAGTCTTCCACTGTCCCACAACATCTCACCCATCATCTTCTGCCCACACACACACACACACACACACACACATCCTCAGCTCGTGGTTGCCCCCCTCCCATCCGTAATTATGACGACCATTCAGGTCAGCCTTTCCCAAGGACACCACCTCTCCCAGCAGCGTGAGTGAGCCTTGGGACGTCCGCCTCACCCTTAGCCAATCTGTCAATCCCGGGCGATCAGACAGTCCCAACCAATCCGGCATATGCTGCAGTAGGCCGTCATATTAGCCAATCAATCAGCGAACTCGGGACCCAGGGCTTCGAAACCCACCATTAGGAAGGCAGGCGTGCACTGCTTCCTGCCCGACACATACATTACAGTTCGTGAACTAAAACTTTGGGGGAAAATCTTCGAGGGGAAAGTTTCCAAGTGTCGGAGTGGGAGAGAATTTTGATAAGCTGGGTACGAAAGCTTGTGTGGGGGTGTGGGAGGGAAGGCAGTGGTGGAGGAAATGCTTTAAAAACAGAGAGGCCAAATGAACGATCATTAGCTCTCATTGTTCACACAGGTTGTTTGGCAAGATGTAGTGTATCAGTGGAACGACTTTGGCAATACGCGGAAATAAACGTAATATCGATGTAACAGGAATTTTTTGTGTATAGTGTGGTAAGGTACACACACACACACACAAACACACACACACACAAACACACACACACACACACACACACACACAAACACACACACACACAAACACACACACACACCTACACACACACACACACATACACACACACACCGTTTTCAATCACCCAGACCCCATCCACCCCAGCATCACCCCAGACCCCATCCACCCCAGCATCAATCACCCAGACCCCATCCACCCCAGCATCAATCACCCAGACCCCATCCACCCCAGCATCACCCCAGACCCCATCCACCCCAGCATCAATCACCCAGACCCCATCCACCCCATCGCTGCAGGATGGGAAAGGTGCCACGTGACAGGAGTCCTACACGTAACACGCCATTCTGTAACACGAGATGGAGGAATGGTCACCCACCTCACACTGCAACAGATCTTGCTAATCTAACGTCGGTTATATGTTAATGTTAGACAGATGACAAGCGATATACTCGTTGTGTATATGCGATATACTCGTCGCATATCTTGATGATAAAAGGGGTAACATAATTAACATGGGCTATGTAATAATTTACGTGGGTTATGTAATAATATGGGTTATGTAGTAATTAACATGGTTATGTGATGATTAACATGGGTTGTGTAATAATCAACATGGGTTGTGTAATAATTAACATGGACAATGTAATGTTAACGTGGATTATGTGATAACTAACATGTGTTAAGTAACAGTTTACATGGGTTATGTCATAATTAACACAGGTTATGTAATAATTCACACGGGTTATGTAGTAATTATCTCGGGTTATGCTGTAATTCACATGGGTTATGTAGTAATTAACTCGGGTTATGTAATAATTCACATGGGTTATGTAACAAAAGATGATATCTAACGAATCTATGATCACAAATCTATATGTACATATATATATATATATATATATATATATATATATATATATATATATATATATATATATATATATATATATACAGAAGCTGATTCTACTTAATAGTTGTATTAATGATAATCACTTCTACAGTAACGAGGGAGGAGGGTGGGGGGGGGGGGGACACAACCGTGGTCTGATGGAATCCCTTAATAATGATATTAACGACCCAATTAGGCCGAAGGACTGCCAGCCTCACTCTCCCTCCTGTAGACCATCATAAGGAGAAGCTGTTAAGCTTCGCACATTTGGTGCCTCAATATTATGACATGTTGAAAAGTAATGTGACATGTGATGGGAAAAGATAACTAAAACAGCACATGATTGGTTGTAGCGTGGCAGTATACTGAGTCACAAGAGATGGGTATACGTAATATAACAAGGATGAAAGATATGATATCCCATCCTAACTCCATATTGACCTGAGTATAAAACTGAACGGGGAAAAAAAAAAGAGGACCAATTACAAACACATCACATAGGATCATTCCATATTAAAGTGAATTATCACTTTACTGAACAATAATTCAGGTCACACAGCTTGATGATGTGGGGAATTAAGCAGTTACAAGCCTCTGGTGTGTATGGTGTACCACCTCGCTCCGCTGGTCATTCGATCCGACAGTCCTTAGCTGTGTGCTGCAGACGGGTCGTGTCCGTGCTTCCGTCTGTACGTATACGTACGTGCGCGTGCGGCTCACGTTAGGTACGCCTCGCCTTCTGGCCACCGTCACCAGAACCTGGGCACCACCGCCACCTGGGCCATGTTAAAACACCGACCATTATGCTGGCACCCGACCTGCTAGCCACCCCCTCCATGGTGGCCGGGGGGGAATAATGAGTCTGACTCATATACACACTTTGGTGTGGCAACGTGAGGCATCATGACTCACCTGGAGGATGAGGCATCATGACTCACCTGGAGGATGAGGCATCATGACTCACCTGGAGGATGAGAAATGTATGCTTTCTGACCCACCTCACCTCACCTCATCCCACCATCACCTCACCCCGGAGCTTGGCGAACACTCATGTGACCTGTCGATGAGAGTGTACGTCTGTCTTTCTGTCTGTTAGACAGGTGAGGCCCAACCCATACGAGAGATCAAGTAACTCTCATTTATCCCATTAATGAACTCAATAATTTCAATTATCAGGTCTCCATCCTTGTCTAACTGCATCACTGTTCTGTAGCTCTGCATCTCGGCTGAGCATTGTCAATACAACATTTCTGGGCATTGATTTAATTGTATGGTAGACATGGTATGGGGCAGGCACCTTGTATTGGCACTGCAATCTGACCTTTATAGTAACCAGCCTATACTAGTGCTACAAGCTAAGACGGATCTTAAACACTTAAGTCACTTACAGTTTTCTGACCATTTGATATTTCGCTCATGTGCTAACTACACAGTGTAAGACGGTGCCCTTCTAGGATTGCTGTGCCTCCCACTTGACAGCTTGTAACACGGCTCAAGTTAACCCAGGGGTGTCCTTGTCCGTGGACAAGGGTCCTTACCGACAGGCCCTTAAGCTTACCTGGGATCAGTAGAAGGATTGGGAGAAAAAGACCTTGGATCGAAGGTCACCGATGACCTAAGATATTCAAAGCAATGCCCAGCTACATATGATAATGCTTAAGCCATTAACTACAAAAACGAAGGTTATAATAGTCACTCATTACAACTCTTTATTCACAAGGCACATTAAGCTTAAACTAGGTTGTTCAGCTTTGGTCATCACGCTTCATCTAAGACGAATAGAATCTAGAGTATATACAAAGAGGAGCAGCAAAACTCATTCCAAATAAGAAGATATTTGACAAAACTTTTCGAAATACTAAATAATTTCGACACAGTATACGTTAATTTCTTTATGTTAGACAAAGGTTCCGGACCAGAAATAACGCTTACTATAATTGTAAAAGTGGAATAAATCACCAACATACGTCAATAAGAGGTTTATGAATATCGTGACATCAAACTTGGACAAAAGCTTTAATTTTGCCAATTGCCAGTAACTAAGTTTGTTCAAGATGGAGAAATACTTAAAACATTAAAATTATAATTCTAACCCTTTGTTCTTATCCAAATTTGAGCATCCTTTCCTAGCTATCTTTGAACAGGCAGGGGACTAACAGGCAGGGGACTAACAGGCAGGGGACTAGCAGGCAGGGGACTAGCAGGCAGGGGACTAGCAGGCAGGGGACTAGCAGGCAGGGGACTAAGGCAATATTTCCTTAATCCACTCACACTTTCCGATAAAGTTTCCATGGTAGTATATCCTTGGCGTGCGAAATGGTTCTTCTTCGTTATTTTCCCGCCGGCGGCTGTTGTGCCGGGAGGAGTGGTGGGTGTGGAGGTGCCTCTTGCTTTACCATCCTGTCTCTACCTGCAGCAGAATAGGGCTCAGGATAGCATTAACTGTCCTGCTGCAGGTCACCGCGTCGTGGACCATCAGGTCCCCCTGGTTACCTATCCTCCCCGTTTCCTTCCGGTTTGCCCACCCCAGCATCACCCCAGACTAAGCCTGTCGTCCCGGCCACCTCCCCCAGCAGCTGGGGAGGGAGAAGGCGGGAGAGAGAGGGGGGAAGAGGGCGTCAAATGGCGTACATCAAGGAGGGAGTGGAACCTCATCCCTCCTCCTGGTGCAAGAATGCCTCTCTCCTTTACTCTTTTATTGTGGTCATTATGTTGCTAATACTCTCACATTTGACCGACTGGCGGAATGTCTCCCCCCTTCCCTCTCACCTCCCCTTCTCCTCTCCTTCCCTCTCCCTAACCCCATTCTCGTCCTCTCCCAACCCCTCTCCCCTCTCACACCATCAACGCCGCAAGAAAGAGACATCTTCCACAACAAGGAACATTTTAAACCCCGGCCCGGCAGTCCTCGAGAGGCGCCATTAATCGCAATTACCTCACCAAATGACGATCATTTCTTGAGGTGATTACTGAACATTGCTTATGACCTGGGAGGGGGGGGGGGCTAGACCAGCCTACAGGGCCTCTACCTTCCTCCTCCTCCTCCTCCTCCTCCTCCTCCTCCTCCTCCTCCTCCCTTCTTATCTCGCCGCTAGCCTGAGGGGCAGGCTGGAGAGACGTGGGGGTGTGGGGAGATGGGAGGTGGGGAGAAGAAGGGTGAGGAACCCCCAACCAGGGGACTATGACCCCCTCCTCCACACACACACACACACACACACACACACACACACTACATATAGAGCAGAGAAAGCACCAGATTTAAAGAGAAATTATGATCATGGAGACAACACACGACTAACTGTTTATGGCAACATGACTTGGGAAATAAATCTCAGTAGCCAGGAACCAGGACGCTGTACTCAGAGCTTCTGTGAAATCTACAATGAAGGAGGAGGAACATGGGCACCCCTGGCGGCCCCAAATACCAGAGGGAAGGTTAAGAAAGAGGAAAGACTGATGAGGATGAAAGATATCAAAATGCGAAGATGTTTAGAGGTGAGCATTGATGAAAACATAGATGACACTCCAGCCAGCCAGAATATGGCAGTTACAAGAGAACTAGGAACGAGTAGACCAGGATAAAGAAGGAGGAACCAAGTAACTTTGTAATGAATATCGTAGACAAGGCAGGAGACAGTCAAAACTTCTCCATGAATTCACCATGAGTAAATTATTGGTTAAAGAATAACTCATGAGGTTAAGGTGATTCATAGGGATCAGTTACGGTGGATGATGTAAGGATATGTGAGGAACAGAATGACAAGTTCAAAAGTGTGGTCACTGTAGAAGACATTGTAGTACCAGCACCAGTGAGATGATATAGGGAAGAGGTCTTCGTAAAGGGGATGGCTGGGGTGCTGTTGTATAGCACGTTACCATCCTGGACCGCTTGATATTGCTCCCCATCTTCTCCAACACTTCACCCCGACTGTCCGCTTCACATGCACCCTCGCCACAACCAGACAGTCAGGGAGAAGGGCTGCATTTTTAAAGCTTTGAGATATCTATAAGAGACACTAATAGATAACTTTGAGGGTTTTGACCAATGCAAGGCTCATGACTGTGATGAAATTTCACCATATGTGCTGAAGATGTGTGTAGATGCGTTAGACAAACCTCTCGAAATACAGTCCAAGATGTCTTTAAAGAAAGCGCAAAGCGCTAAGGGAGTGGGAGACGGCATATGTGTTACCTGTCTGTGTAACAATGGAGACCTGATGGAGGCAATGAACGACAGACTGGCCTCCCTGGCGAGTGTGGTCCGTGAGGGACTGGAAGAGATTACCAGAAAGCAAAGGGATGACTTTCTACCCAGGAGAAATTACCTAAGTGAGACACAGAACGGTTTTAGGGAGGGAGGGGAGGGGAGGGAGTTGGTCTTTCTTAAAGAACATCTCAGATTTCTACGAGAGAGTGAGCTCTGTCTAAGACAAAAGGGGAGACTGTGTGGATTGTTTGTATCTGGACAGCAGAAAAGCATTTGACACTGTGCCATATAAACGGCTGACTAAGGAGCCAGATCGCCCGGCAGAAATGAAGTAGAAACTCCTTTGATGGATAGAAGATCATCTTAATGGAAGGGAACAGAGGACACATGCCAGAAGAGCCAACTCGACATGGGTTTAGGTCACCAGCGGAGTACCTAGGAGTTCGCTTCTGGTACTATCACTCTTCTTGATCGATGTGACTAACATACTTGAGGATGTCTGCAGACGACGCAAAGGACATAATGAACGAGGAAAGCGTCGAGTATTACATCATTGTACGTTCCCATCACTCACTATACCTAGCACTACTCGGCAAGTTGCTGTTTCGCTTGATTATTGTGTGGACGTTGTCAGTTCAATTTTAGGCCGCTTTGATAACAGTTTCTTTCCCTACACCTCGAAGCTTTGGAACTCATTACCCACTCATGTCTTTGCCTATAACTATGACATAAAGCTTTTCAAAAGGCAGATTTTCCACTTCCTCCAAGATTCGTAAATACTTTTCCTTGACTCTTCTCATTCCCTCTCACTAACCTCTCTCTATTTCAATTAAGGCCCGGCCTTGACGTGGACTTTTGTCAGCGACTGGAGCCTCCACCGTATAAAAGAAAGAGAAAAAACAGACTCCAAAGTCTGTCTGATGTATGGTTGATGAAGTTCACCCCAAGTAAACGTAAATTAATGAGGATAAGAAATAGCGAAAGAAGACCTCGGTACAAGAACCGTCTGGCGGGGGAACAACCTCCAGGAACCTGTGCGAGAGAGAGAGAGAGAGAGACTTGTGAGTCACCTGTCTGCCCAGTAAGATGGAGGAGCTAATTATCACAACCAGGTCATAGCAGTAACAGAAGCCCGGCACATTACTCCTGGGATCTGCATCCTAAGTGACTACATTCTCTTCCACCACAAAGACTTACGTCCAGCCCAGGTGACAACGTGCCTGAGGGTCTGGAAGTGAAGGTTTCCCCCACATCACACCCTCGCCAGACTGACGCCATCATCTGCTGCGATAGTTCCAACCGCCAAGCTCGCCGACTAGAGAGGTACTTGTAGAACACCTGACCTGCCCCTCTGACTAGCTCAGGACGAGGTACCTTTGTTCTAAGCTTGTGATATGTAGGGATTTCAGTGCGGTAGACACCACCATCCTCCAAGAACATCTACGTGTATGTCAATAGTTCATGACCACCTACGTCATCATCAACCACACTAAGACTGTGATGATGAACATCAACCTGGGCGCAGACAACGTCTTGTCCCAAGACATCGCACTAGCCTGACATCCTCCTTGTAGTCAGAGACTTCTAACTTCTTGGTGTCACTATAGGACGACAGTTTAAACTGGAAGAGTCATGTCTGCAAGATCATCCAATCTTCCTCATACCGTCTGTACCTTCTCCTCTCACTGAAATTACTAGGCTTTCCACCAAATGAGCTTAGAGATGTCTGTACCATCTCCATTTTATCTAAGATCACCTACGCCTCCCCACTCTGGTCCTCCTCAGTGGCAGCTACACAGAGGGACCAGCTAGCACGAATGCAGAAAATGTCATGTAGAACCATCCTAGACCCTTCTTAGGCCAGCTACCAAGAGGCTACCAAGAGTTCTGTAAATATTTATAATACATCAATTGTGTATTTTCAGCCAAAGGTGCTGCCTACATCCAATAAAGAGTTATTTATCTATCATACATCTATTTATTTGTTTAGCTAGGCACAGACAGAAAGACAGACGTTGCCACAAGTGGTACCCCTGTAAACAAAACATACCACACAACTGCCCACCTGAAGCCAGAGGCTTAACTTCGCCAGAAACTACGATCAAACGTAGATAGGTAGACTTAACGAGGCACAAAAAAAGGTAATCACTTCAAGCTACACAGGTTACATAACACGGAGTTAATGAGGCCAAGACTTTGCCACACGAGGCTACACAGAAGCTACACAGCCCAGGATGATGTGGCCCAACCTCGCTGTACATCATCCCGAACATAGATGACACACAGATGTGATCTTATCTCACACTGTGACCAGTGCCCTGTGTCTTCAGCCGGGCTCGGGAACAGAGGAAATGGGGACGTGTTCCTCAGCAACAGCCAGCTGAGAGAGCGTCTTGGCCCCCTTTTTCTCCACACTCCCTCAGCCCTTTCCCTCAGGAGTCACCAACAACAGGCCAGTGGTGAGGTTTGCCCAGGGATGTTTAGATTACTTGCGACTGACTATAATGGTGTGTCAGGCGTGGCAAGTGACTATCTCGCCTCGCACACACCACTCGTATACACATCCCACGAGACAAAGACACATCTGAAACAACACCTCTAACACCCTCCAGAGCTGACCCCTCCGCCAAACACATCACCATTAACAACACCACTGTAGTCATGCAGGTCAGCCTCGCTTCCAGTCCTGTCCCACCCCCTACTGTCTCACTAGGCCACAGTCCCCTCCAGGTTGTCCAGTCCGCCAAGCTTCACAGTGTTGCTCTGACGATAAAGTTGTAAAGAATTCGTCAGATCTAAAAACGGAATGTGCTGAACGACTGGAATCTTGCTAATGTAACGCTAATTAGAGAGAGAGAGAGAGAGAGAGAGAGAGAGAGAGAGAGAGAGAGAGAGAGAGAGAGAGAGAGTTTGAACTGCCGTCCAATCTATTGTACTTCGATTTTTAGAGACTTTTTTTTTTTTAGAATCAATGATGATGGATAACATCACTAAATTTATAGAAGGCAAGTTGATAACTCACGAGCATCATGAAGCCGAAATTAGAATCCAAAGATCATGTTTACCGAGCTTGATAAAAGAAGAATTCGTTCATATGCATCATAACTGAAATTCTCAAGTTTCTTTCTGATGTTGTAAACTCAGACTTTTCAAAAAGCTTTCCACGAGTTATGACACAGAGGAGCGTTGCATAAGATGATATAGATCACAGCTGAGGACACTGAGCCTGCTGGAGACAGTGGACGGACCCTCAGGCAGAACACAACGTGAGGTATTAAGCGAGGAACATTTGACTGGCTCAGCGTGACGAGCGGGGTGCCACAAGGCTCAGTCCTGGGACCCACACTTGTCATTATCTATATCAATGACCTGGTGACACGACTCACCACCAGCAGAACCTGGTGACACGACTCACCACCAGCAGAACCTGGTGACACGACTCACCACCACCAGAACCTGGTGACACGACTCACCAGCAGAGTCTCACAATTAACCCAAGAGACGAAGATAAGAAAATTAGCTCGAGTTTGTGGAGTGGCGAGAGAAAGAGCAGATGCACTACAGTGTAAACAGGTGTAAAGTAATGCAGTTTCGCAAGAAAACTATTGATCAAGAATGATAATTGGTAATCCATTACCAAGAAGAAGAGGAAGAA
>NC_092226.1:4520552-4585552 GCF_036320965.1 Panulirus ornatus | reverse complement strand
ATTATTAATATTATTATTATTATTATTATCATTATTAATATTATTATTATTATTATTATTATTATTAATATTATTATTATTATTATTATCATTATTAATATTATTATTATTATCATTATTATTATTATTATCATTATTAATATTATTATTATTATCATTATTATTATTATTAATATTATTATTATTATTATTATCATTATTATTATTATCATTATTAATATTATTATTATTATTATTATTATTAATTATTATTATTATTAATATTATTATTATTATTATCATTATTATTATTATTAATATTATTATTATTATTAATATTATTATTATTATCATTATTATTATTATCATTATTAAAACTGATTACACTCTTTACAGGGGATATTGTAAACACAATCCTCATGAAAGGTTACAGTGTTTCTCATAAGACTTTCCATAACCCATATCGTACTGTTCAACAATAATAATATGGTTATAGAAAGTCTTATCAGAAATTGGATAACTTCTCTGAAGGGTTGTTTGTACAACATCCCCTGTAAAGAGTGTAATCAATTTTACATTGGTCAGACTGTCAAGGTTGTTAATGTTAGGGTTGACTAGGGATGGAGGAAGTGAAGAGTTTTAGATACCTGGTAGTAGACATGGCGGCAAATAGAATCATGGAAGTGAAAGTTGAGTCATAGGTGAGTGAGGGGGCGAAGGTTCTGGGAGCATTGAAGAATGTGTAGAGTGAGGGGGTTATCTTGATGGTGAAAATGGGTATGTTTTAAGGTATAGTAATTCCATCAACGCTATGCAGATATGAGGTATGGGCTATAGATAAGGCTACGCGGAGGAGGGTGGATGTAGTGAATGCGAAATGTTTGAGAACACTATTGTGGTGTGAGTTGATTTGATCGAGTAAGTAATGACAGGGTACGAGAGATGTTTGGAAATAAAACGAGTGCTGAAAGAGAGTGTGCTGAAATAGTTTGGATATACGGAGGCAATGAATGAAGAGAGGTTAAGAAAATTTATATCTGTGTCAAAAGTGGGAGGAACAAGGAGAAAATTAAAAGGATTACTGCATTGGCATGTTAAAGCAACAGGTCTGTCATTAGACAAAGGACTATGTAAGTCTTTCTTGCATAATGGAGACACATTGGCGCTCTTCCATTCCGTGCGGACTGTACTCTCTCTATCTCTTAGACTAGCTTGGAAAATATCACTGAGGCGCAATCTGATGTCATGTGTGATTTCCTTGTGCAGTGAAAAAGATAAACCATCTGGAGTCTTGCCAGATCTAAAGTCTAACAGCCTCGTTAGTACCAGCTCAGGGGATATGTCAGAATTAGACACATGTTCTAGTGATCCGATGAAAACCTTCACAGAGTCAAGCTGGTCCTGTGGGATTTCGTCCGTGAATCGTAAGTTAATGTATTCGTTCAGAAGTGATGTAATCCTGACATCATCAATTATTACACTGCCATCATCGTCAGTCAGGAGACCAACTGTTTCTTTCATCCTTGACTTAGAATTATGATACCTGAGGAAAGGTTTGCTTTCCTTCTTCATGTTTCCTGTGAGGTGTTTTTTTATCAAACTTACTTCCAACTTTTTCTCTCTGCTTTGGTGGCTTCGTTAAACTGTCATTTATATTCTACATATCGTGTGTTGATAATCTCTATATTATAATGTTTCATTTCCATAAATGGTACTTCTTTCTTTGTGCTTTTTCTACCTTTATGTTGAGCTGTGGAGGCTTTCCATCCTTCGGTTCTCTAGTCTTCTTGGGGACAAACCTGTGCATTACTTCTTCAGCCACATCTTTGAACATCTCGAACTTTCTTTGAACATTAAGTTTATTCATCAGGAGTTTCGTTTCAACTCGAGCCAGATACCTTCTCATACCAGTATAGTCCGCCTTGTGACCGTCATTGTGATTTCCCCTCCAGTCATAACCTCCACAACACAGATCATGTCCCTTGTGATCATACCATCTTCATAGTGGAAGACAGGACTAAATTCTATGTCTTGCCTCTTGTAGGCTCTGTGAAATGTGTTAGAAAAAGGGATTTGTCAGTAAAGCTTTAAAAAAAATAAAAGACGTCCATCCGCTTCAGCTTGAAGTATATCTCTCCCAATTACTGAAACAAAGCTTGAAATTCCTAGTCATCACAAGAGGTTGGTGTACGCGGATTCTGTTCATTCTCTTCTGTGGCCGAGGTCCACTTTTGGTAGTACATACCAAATACCATAGTCTTGTTGGCTGTAGGGGCTACCGTAACCCATGTAGGGTGTCAGACTCCTCTGTATGAGTGACCTCACATGTAGCACGGCACTCAGACTCGGCCAGGCCCGATGTAGGATAAACACCCACCATCTCTTCAGTGTCTCCTGTCATCCCACAATATCTCGTAACCAGCCAAGGTTACATGATATCTGGGGTTAGATGATATCTGGGGTTAGATGATATCTGGGGTTAGATAATATCTGGGGTTAGATAATATCTAGGGTTAGATGATATCTGGAGTTGGATAATATCTGGGGTTAGATGATATCTGGGGTTAGATGATATCTGGGGTTAGATGATATCTGGGGTTAGATGATATCTGGGGTTAGATGATATCTGGGGTTAGATGATATCTGGGGTTAGATAATATCTGGGGTTAGATGATATCTGGGGTTAGATAATATCTAGGGTTAGATGATATCTGGAGTTGGATAATATCTGGGGTTAGATGATATCCGGGGTCAAGGTCGTGTGCATAACAATATGACGAAATGGTCAATAAGGCTCTTGTGCCGACAGTAGAGTGTGGAAGTTGTTCTTTATTATCTCGCTGACTTTTCCCTTCTGTGGAAAATCACAACTCGGGTTATTTTGGACCTGAATATTCTGATTAATCAGAATATCAACAGAAACCTTGAATATTCTGATTAATCAGAATATCAACTGAAACTTGAGTATCACCTGGGACCTGAGCCTCACCTGTTACTAGTACCTGATAACCAACCAGAACAGAATTATTTTTGTGGTTATTCATAGCAAGATCCTCTTAATGGTACAACCTCGCTATGGTACTTCACTCATGGTGTAACCTCGAGCAGGTGGAGTCTACTAGCACCTTACATGTATATATATATATATATATATATATATATATATATATATATATATATATTAGAAAGAATCACAATTTTGCTTGTGATCAAGTATATTCCTACGAGTCCACGGGGGAAATGAAACACGACAAGTTCCCAAGTGCTCTTTCGTGTAATAATCACATCATTTGGGGTGACAAGAGAGAAATATAACAGTCGGTTGATATACAACGAAGAGACGTAGCTAGGACGCCATTTTGTAAACAAGTGATTGTCCAAGATATAGATAGATAGATAGAAAGATAGATAGATAGACAAAGATAGATATGGCTTCGTATACATCCTTGCTCAAGTATAACGTTATTGGTATAAAAACTTTTTTCCTTCAAGTTTTAGCCTCGTGTAGCGGGTGATGTCACGTCTGAGGCCCCCCCCCCCCTGCTGGTGGTACTCCTCCATCAGTCTACCCCCAGCCCGCCCCCCCTCCATTACCTCCCAGCGCCTCCGTCTCCGGCAGGCGGGCTAACTACCACGCCCCCACGCCTCCCGAGTGAGCGGATGGCGTGTAGAGGCGTGTACGAGGGGTGCATGGTATAGGCTGGGGATGATGAGGGAGACACCATCATTGGCAACATTACCCAGGCAACACGACCTGCATCCTGGAGCTGTGGTGGTAGTGGTGGTAGTGGTGGTAGTGGGGTGGTAATGGTGGGAGCGTGGTGGTAGTGGTGGTAGTGGGGTGGTAATGGTGGGAGTGTGGTGGTAGTGGTGGTAGTGGGGTGGTAATGGTGGGAGTGTGGTGGTAGTCGTGGTGAGGGTGATGGTGGTGATAGTGTGGTGGTAATGGTGGTAGTGTGGTGGTAGTGTGGGAGAGAGAGAGAGAAGAGAGAGAGAGAGAGAGAGAGAGAGAGAGAGAGAGAGAGAGAGAGAGAGAGAGAGAGAGAGAGAGAGAGACCAGGAGGAGAGGAACAGACGCGGTGGACGGAGGGACTGAACATGGGAACAGAGACAAGCAAACTGCTTCAGAGAGAAACACAAACAAACAGGTGAAGACTGAGCCCAGTAGAACTCTGGGGGTTGAACTCTGGCTGTTGAACTCTGTGTTGAAGTCTGTGTTGAACTCTGACTGTTGTGCTCTGACTGTTGTACTCTGACTGTTGAACTCTGTGTTGAACTCTGTGTTGTACTCTGACTGTTGAACTCTGTGTTAAACTCTCACTGTTGAACTCTGACTGTTGAATTCCCCTTCCTTCTGTGGCTCCGTTTAGAGCCTACCCTGGAGTTCTACAACCCCTGGCCGGCCTGATACAACCTACAACCGTCCTACAACGTAACTACAACCATACTGTATATGTCTAGATTCATAAGACTCGCAGGTTTACGCTGTTCTGTGGGCGATTATCTACTTCCAGTCTACATATTGCCATACTACTTCATCACCTCTACTGCCATTCTACCTTACCCCCTGTGGTCGTTCCACCGCACCTCTACAGCAAATCTACCGCCCTCTCCTGCGGCTGGGCGTGTTGCCGCCTACAAAATATCACTAAATGAGCTAAATGAGAATTGGTTAGCTCGTAGGGCTGGCCTCTCTCTGCCATACCAACTTTATATTTTTTTCAGTTAGGTTACCATGGGAAGGAAACACTCCCAGTGGCCAATGGTGCATCGATATATATATATATATATATATATATATATATATATATATATATATATATATATATATATATACACTTGTTTATTATATAATGTCTTCTTGATAGGATTCGAACCGTTTACCATTTGTGTGCGATGCTAAGGAGCTAATGATTTAAGTCCCCAGCTCCCACACAAAGGCTGACGGTTCGAATCCTGTCAAGTAGGGCATCATGTGTTGAATGAGTATATACATCTTCCCAGCTCCAAGAATGCCTTCCTGCAGCACTCAGGAAGCTGGCCACTTCCTCCGGACGAAGGTACTGGTCACAAAGTTAATATTATGATCTGCGCAACATACTGGACAATATAGCAGTCATTGCTGCATGTCGGCCTCATGGTAGTCACATCGTGGTCATGAAAGGTGTTGGGTTATGCTGAACCGGTCTTTGCAGTGTTGTAGTGATGGGTGATGTCCAGAGCGTAGACGGGAGGGTGTGACTCGTGTGTGTCTGGGGAGTGTGGTTTCTGATGGGTGTCTGTTCTCAGGGTTGGAGTTTAAAACTGAGTTGAGAGGTCGGGTGTTTAGGTATATATGTTTTGTTTAGTGTTCTATTACTTGGAGGTGGGAGGGGGATGTGTCAGTAGAGGTTACTGAAGTGTGAGGCAAGGGTAAGTGTGAGGCAAGGGTTAGTAAGTGTGAGGCAAGGGTAAGTGTGAGGCAAGGGTAAGTGTGAGGCAAGGGTAAGTGTGAGGCAAGGGTAAGTGCGAGGCAAGGGTAAGTGTGAGGCAAGGGTAAGTGTGAGGCAAGGGTAAGGTATATAATTCTACTTTGAGAGTTGATGGTTAGTTATAGAGTAGTGTGGGTGGGAGGAGGTGTCATGCTCTTGCATAGAAGCGAGTCCCGAGCATGGTAAGGTTGGACTCTAGTGAGAGGATCTTTGTTCCACTGTGAAGGTGTTGAGTGTTTGTGGCCGCTAGGCAGCCAGTGATTGTTCTGAGTGCTCTGTTTTGTGTGGTATGACGCTTTGTTGGATTTGCTTTTGAAAGGGAGGAAGACCTGGCAGGTGAGGCGTAGTTTAAAATGGAGCGGACGAATTGTTTACATCTAAAACTGAAGATTCTTTATCTTGTTCAGAGCCGGTGCTACTTGGTGTTTTCAGAGGGATTTAGTTTGTGTGTGTCGTATGTGATACCTAGAATGGCTAGTGTTTTCCTCAGTGGGAGAGACTGTCCATTCCAGGTGACTGGAAGGTGTGAGCTGGACTCATGTCTGTCCAGATGTGTGGTGTTGTATGTTTGATGTTGTGAATGTGGTGTGTTGTCACTGTAAGGTCGTCTACATTCCCTAGTGTACGGATGATACACATTTATCGGCCAGTTCTTGAAATGGAAGATGAACACCTAGTCTGGCAGTGAGCCGGCAGCCCGGTCCATAACTCGAACTCAGACCCACGTAACACATAGGGAGCAACGCTACCCACTACGCCACAGAGACTCACACAATCGTGTCGGCAAAATCGCCATGTATTTCCTAGTGTCTGCTTATCAGACCCCGAGGGAATAAAGTAAACATTTTCCCTACACTTCACACTACTAATATAATTTCTTGCCCTCAAACATTTTAAAAATAATCTGGATAATTTTTTTTTTCCTCTCCTAGATTAGGTCTTGAGCCATTAAAGTGTGCGTGTATTAGTGGGTGCTGGGTGAAGGGTAGAGATAGTAGGGTGAGGGGCACCCTGACCTCCTCCCCCTCTCTCACCCCTTTCCCTACCATCATCATCATCCCCCCCCCCCCCCCCCCACACACCCCAGTAAAGCCTCTTACCTGGGTTTTAAAGATGGCTCTGAAATAAGACAGAGCCAGGTGGGCCATTCTTTCAGGTCAAGGTATTAGTTCTGGTAAAATATCATAGTTAGTGTTAATGAAAGTTGGAGGGAAGAGTTCGGGGCCTCTCTTTACTGTGGAGAGAGAGAGAGAGAGAGAGAGAGAGAGAGAGAGAGAGAGAGAGAGAGAGAGAGAGAGAGAGAGAGAGAGAGAGAGAGAGAGAGAGAGAGAGAGAGTCAACACACAGACACAAACGGATAGACAGACAAATATATGCAACTGACAGACATTTGTGAATAAAATTGGAGGTAAACAAGACAGGTAAACAACACACGAGACAAATATGTAAACAAACGCAACACGTAGACAAAATACGATAATCATAGAAATACAAACAAAAATTCTTCTCTTTACGCGAGTCTGTCTTCACACTTAAACTCTGTAATATATGTTTATACCACCTGGCTCAACTGCAGTAACGTCAGAGAACTGTCACATCTTATGGTGTACATGTAACGTCTGGGACGAGGTGGTATCCGGAGAAAGAGTCATGATGAATGGTTAGGTGAGAAGAGAAGAAGAAGCAAAAACCTTGCGTAAGATGAAGTGTGGCACAGCTGCTGGAGTGGATGGGACTACAGTTGAGCTTCTCAAGAAAGTGACGGTGTTGTTGAATGGTTAGTTAGGATTTACACCGTTTTGTATGGCCCAGGGTGAGGCGGCAGAGGACTGGCAGAGTACATGCTTAGTTCCTCGTCAGAACAGCAAGGGGGAAGAAAGTAAGCGGTCGTATCACAAGAGGTGTGAGCTTGAGGAGTAATGCACATCTAAGAGCATTGGAGAGAGTGGTGACTACGAGGGTGGTGGCATGCACAGAGCATTTGACTGGAGAAGAACAGCGTAGCTCTTGAAGCAGAGGATGTGTGATCAAGGTGTTTACTTGGAAACAATTTTGGGAGAAATGGAAAAATAGATTGAAATGCATGTGGCATTTATGGATCTGGAGAAAGGGTTATGATAGGGCTAAAGGAGATTCCTTGTGGTAGGTGCTTCGATTACATGGGTTACATGGAAAATCGCTGAATATTTTGAGAAGTTTTTACTGAAAATGTAAGCATATGTACAGATATGAAGGGAGGAGGACAAATGGTTCTCGGTGAAAATGGGTCGCTATCAGAAATGTGTGATGTTACCATGGCCGTTTAATCTGTTCATGGATGGGTTGGTGAGGAAAGTAAATTTAATGGTAGTGGAACGAGGAATAGGTCTCTAGTGTGCTTAGGAGTGAGGAGGTATGGGAGGTGAATCAGTTCCTGTTTGCAGATTACAAGGATCTGGTTACAAATTCAAGAGATACTTCCAGAAGTTTGGAAGGGAGTGTGAAAGGAGTAAATAGAGAATAAATGTGGACAAAATATAGTAAGAAAGTACAATTGGAGGGTGAGTAGGGGAGAAGGAGGAAACAGAATCCTTCAAGTCTACGTTTGGACTGGGAAGACCCGGAGGAAGTGGGGTGCCTTCGGTACCTGGGAGTGGATGTGACAGCTGTAACCATGAGGGCTGAAGTGAGTCACATTGTGTGGGAGGAGGTTAAGGTCATGTATGCATTAAGGAGTATATGAAGGGAAAGTTAACTGTCTGTAAAGGTAAAGATGGATATGTTTGAAGTTATACAACGAACTCGATAGTGTTGTATTACTAATGTGAGTCTTGGCCTTGGACGCAAAAGAAAGGAAGAAGGTGAACGTGTTGGGAATTAAATGCCTGGGGACACCATGTTGTGTGGGGTGGGTTGATCAGCGTAAGAGCGAAGTGTGGTAGGCAGTTCAGTCTGATGAGGGAGCGTACCTAGGATATGCTGGAATGGTTCAGATGAAGATGGAGGAAGAAACTTTCACTAAGAGGATTTATGTGTCAGATGTGAAGGAAACAAGCTTGGGATGGAGACCGCGAAGGAAAAGGAAAAATGAAGTAGTGGAAGTGAAGGAGGCTTGGGGATATCTGAGTTTAAAAATTCGGGAGAGTAACAGGCGTCCAATAGACAAAATGATTTGGATCGTTGTGGTATATAGGGGGCGACGGTCGAAGTAAGCCGCTCAGTATTCTGTGAGGCCTAGCTGTAAATGGCAGGCTCAGGTCTCGATGCATTATGCATGTCAGCTAGAGCGGATGTGTGCAAACCTGGCCATTGTTCTTTTGTTCCTGACTCTACCTCGCTATGGTAGGACAAATTTGGTATGAAGTAAATATACATATATATACATACATATATTTTTAGGTATAGGTATCTGTATAGTACGTTTGTGTGTGTATATATATATATACATATATATGTTTCTGTATGTGTGTGTGTGTGTGTGTGTGTGTGTGTGTGTGTGTGTATAGTGTGTGTGTGTGTGTGTGTAATCATCTTTTTGTATTGCACGAGGAGGAAATTTTACACTCGTGGGGCCTCATCTCTTAAACATCCTCTACTGTTACACAAAACATAACTACTGCATACTGTCTCTATGTGCTATTTCCTCACTCACTTTATTTCCTTCATCCACTAATCTCACACTATCAAAGTACAATTTTACATAATTTTCAACAAATTTCTTGTTTGATTTCATGGTATGTCCTCTGACTGCTTTTATTCCTACATCTTTTCATGAACTGTTCACTGTGTCATCATTGTAGGTTAAATACTTAAAAGGCTGTGATCAGGTCACTCCTCACTCTTCTCTTTTCTATGCTGGGACAACATACAACACCTGTAGTCATTCGCTGTAACTCGCCTCTCATATTTCTCATGCTGTCTTTGTTATCCTCCTCTGGACCTTCCCTATCAGCTCTTTGTACTTCTTTACGTGCAGTGACCCAATTTGTGAAGCATATTCTAATTTTGTCCTTATGTATGACATGAACAACACACTGACTCTAGCAACCTTATCCATGAACGTGAAAGATATTCTGGTATTCACCAGCAGACAGTCCATCTCCCTGTTCTCCTAGTCTGGGACCTGTCGACAAGTTAGGGAAGATGCTGGCTCCAAAGTCTCTCTCACACCCACAATCCTGAAGCTTATTTTCTGCAGTGTGATGATCTATATTGTACCTGAGCTCACCTACACCTCTCGAACACCTACACAAAGAGACCAGCTACATAGAGTGTAGAATACACCATGCAGGATCATCCTGAACCCATCTTACACCACTGACCAAGAGGTCCTCATCTCGCTGAACCAGTCGACCATCTCCGACCAACACCAGCAGCTCACACGGCAGTGTGGCATCACACTGCTGACACGCCCCCGTCACACACACACCCTCCTCCTCCTCGACGTCCCACCACCACCACAGACCACCACACTTCCTCACCACAGTCGACTTGTTCCGATCAGAACTCGAGCAGGCCGATATAAGAACAGTTCTATACCTACCATTGTGAACATGAACACCCCATGAACAAGTGCATAGCAATACAAATGAACAGCTCAGTTTCGTGTTAGTTCAAGCTGTGTGGGACATCAACTGCTGTATTACTGTAACTATTCATTACATAATGTTCAATCAAGTTCATAAAGTATAAACCACACTATTTACCCTGCAAACATCCCTGTATACCAGCCACCCTGGCTACTGATGTATGCCTCATCCATGTACTTATCTTGATTGTGGAAATATCTGGATCAACTTAATCCCTTCCATGATTAGTTAACTCATAACTAACCTAACCTCTTAATACTGTAATACCTCATCTGTGTATTTTCTGCCGATTGCCGACCTAAACCCAATAAACCGTTATTTATCTATCTATCTAAACACACACACACACGTGTGTGTATATGTGTGTGTGTGTGTGTGTGTGTGTGTGTGTGTGTGTGTGTAAACACTTTCCCTAGTTCCAAGTGTTGGCAGGATGTCTCACCGATCATGTCATCACTGTAAGGTATAACGTGAAGGTTTGGTTATCAATGATTATATACGAATGATGAAGACACTACCCAACACTATAAGTCATTATATACATCATAGAGAGACACACATACATATATAGAGTTCTTCAGGACATATCTTAATGCCTTTTCATAATTATATTCCGGATTTATCCTTTGATATAATTAGTCTGTCGGATTAGCCTCTGATCAGGCTGGAGGATTAGCTTCTTCTTTTGTAATCAGGCCAGCCATAGAGATTGAAAGAGACGGGGTATGGCTCGTGCACAGGGCCCCACCACGGCACGGGACTAGTGTGATGGTGGTTGTGGTGTGGTGGTTGTGGTGTGGTGGTGGTGGTGATGTGGTGGTGGTGTGGTGAGCTGGTGTGGTGATGTGGTGGTGGTGGTGCAGTGTTGGTGGTGGTGATGTGGTGTGTTGATGTGGTGGTGATGTGGTGATGGTGTGGTGAGGTGGTGTGGTGGTGGTGGTGATGTGGTGTGGTGGTGGTGGTGATGTGATGTGGTGTGGTGTGGTGTGGTGTGGTGGTGGTGGTGATGTGATGTGGTGTGGTATTGGTGGTGTGGTGGTGGTGGTGAGGTGGTAGTGGTGTGGTGAGGTGGTGTGGTGGCTGAACACAGAATCGCAACCCATCACGTATTTCTAGTGACTCGTAAATAGACAGTCTATCAATCAGGTTTGAGGAAACTAGGGGAAAGATAAACTCTTGAACTAAACCCATTTTTTAGTGAATGTTTTCGAGTGATCTTTAGTTAGATATTTAGATCCGTTGTCTACCATCCGTCTCGTGTGTCCGGACACACACACACACACACGCACACACATACACACACACACACACACACACACACACGCTGCGCTCAGCACCTGGACGCTCACACACTCGGGAACATACAATTTGTCAAGGAAAGTTTCTTTGGTCAAGATGCGTAAATATATGTGTCATTACGGCAAATATGCAAGATGGTTTATGTATTGACAGATATACATGAATCTATACACATGTGTGTACAGATGTTGCAGTAGGTCATAGTGATGCGTGATGCGCATATATATACGTACATATACATATATATATATATATATATATATATATATATATATATATATATATATATATATATATATTAGGACGGGGATGTTTATGGAATATATATAGCTTTATTTATATCCTGATGTAGATCCGGCTATGCGTATGTGTATAGCCTGGCAGGTGTGAGAGTCAACAACACACCTGTGTGGCTGTGACTCACATATGCGGCACTGACGACACATGTGACGAGGGGGAAGGGGCGCCTGGGGTAGGTTTAGGTGGGGCTGGGGGAGGGGGGGGGTTAATGGGGGAAGTAGGTGAGTGCGGGAGGGAGGGATGGTGAGGTGAGAGTGTGGTAAGTTGGAGGGGAGGGAGGGTGTTTAGACAACACCAGCACAACCTTCCTCCTAGCTGGGGAGTGTTGTAGTGATGGCCGGAACCACCTTACTTACACCCTAGGGTGTAGACACCAGCCTTCCCAGGGAAGTATACCCTCGCTTACATACTTAACGTTCCTGACAAGACAGTAAACACCATTTCTAAACCTCCAACTCATAAACTCCCTTTTAGATCTCTGTAAACAAAAGAGGCTACGAGGATGTGCGAGAGCTTGGGGGTAGAAGTGAAGAAAGTAACGTTTTCTATCATGAATAGGAACATCAGTCACCTAGCTATCCTCTTGTTTCAAAATCTAACGTTCATATCAAGGAAAAAAAATGTTGAATCTAAGTCTAATGAGCGCCAATCAAAATTTCCATTTCATGTACAGTTCTCTTTGAAGGATAATATTCCTGATGCGGGCATAACTTTGATAACATTAATCAGATGTGGCCATTATCTGGTCTGCTCACCTTAACCTTCAGGTCAGGTTACAGCTGGTGGGTTATGTAGTAGTCTTCACATCATACGATAGTCACACTCTCAGATTAAGAGGAGCTTATGTGTGTGTGTGTGTGTGTGTGTGTGAAGTGTTTTAGATATCTGGGAGTGGATCTGTCAGCGGATGGAACCATGGAAGCGGAAGTGGATCATAGGGTGGGAGAGGGGGCGAAAATTTTGGGAGCCTTGAAAAATGTGTGGAAGTCGAGAACATTATCTCGGAAAGCAAAAATGGGTATGTTTGAAGGAATAGTGGTTCCAACAATGTTGTATGGTTGCGAGGCGTGGGCTATGGATAGAGTTGTGCGCAGGAGGATGGACGTGCTGGAAATGAGATGTTTGAGGAAAATGTGTGGTGTGAGGTGGTTTGATCGAGTAAGTAACGTAAGAGTAAGAGAGATGTGTGGAAATAAAAAGAGCGTGGTTGAGAGAGCAGAAGAGGGTGTTTTGAAATGGTTTGGGCACATGGAGAGAATGAGTGAGGAAAGATTGACCAAGAGGATATATGTGTCGGAGGTGGAGGGAACGAGGAGAAGAGGGAGACCAAATTGGAGGTGGAAAGATGGAGTGAAAAAGATTTTGTGTGATCGGGGCCTGAACATGCAGGAGGGTGAAAGGAGGGAAAGGAATAGAGTGAATTGGAGCGATGTGGTATACAGGGGTTGACGTGCTGTCAGTGGATTGAATCAAAGCATGTGAAGCGTCTGGGGTAAACCATGGAAAGCTGTGTAGGTATGTATATTTGCGTGTGTGGACGTGTGTATGTACATGTGTATGGGGGGGGGGCCATTTCTTTCGTCTGTTTCCTTGCGCTACCTCGCAAACGCGGGAGACAGCGACAAAGTATAAAAAAAAAAAAAAAAAAAAAATATATATATATATATATATATATATATATATATATATATATATATGCTGATAACCTCGAGGAAAATAAAACATAATTTTTCCTAAATGCACCTTCGTGCAAGAAAGTGCACTTGGGAATTGTTTCATTTTGTTAGTGGTTATCAGCAAATACTATATCATGCACACTACTGTGTCCTACTGCAATGTGAGGAAGGATTCGAACCGGTACTATTTATGTGATATCTGTTTACGTTAAACACTAGACAATGGAGTTGTGTAACCCTGCTGGTTACTGGCTAACGAGAGCCTGACGGGAAGTGACCGATTGAGACCCCGTTACTCACAGACGTGAGGCGATGGACATTCCATTACTCGTAATCGAATAGTCACTTCCTTATTAGGGGTTCCATAGCCTAATCGGTGGCGTACCCAGCTCTCACACAAACGGTACTGGTTTGAATCCTTACTGTTGGTATATCATCTACTCAGGGAGAATATTAGCTAAAAGCCAGCCTTACGCCTGGGGCAGGAAGACCCATTTTCCCTAGACACACTCGGGGCATCACGTGCAATATACAACCCTACGTGTCAAGGGTTGATGATGACACGTTGTGGAGCGCCAGCTGACGCTGGAGGGAGAACGTCTGGTGATGCCACGTGCAACACACACACACACACACACACACACACACACACACACACACGACCGAAATCCATCCAGGATATATATATATATATATATATATATATATATATATATATATATATATATATATATATATATATATATATGTGTGTGTGTGTGTGTGTGTGAGGTGTTACGATGTGTTACGATGTGTTGCCATATGATACGAGATGTTGCAAGATGTTACGAATTGTTATGAGATGTTACGAGTTGTTACGTCATGTTACGTGATGTCTGTTGCGTGTAGAGGAAAACAGACTGTTTATTTGACTGTAGAGGGAAACAGACTTTATTTGAGTGTAGAGGGAAACAGACCGTCTGTTAAGTGGTGGGAAACAGACTGTTTGATGCGTGTTGAGGTTGCAAACTGTCTGTTGAGCGTAGAGGGTAACAGACCTTCTGTTTAGTGTAGGGGGAAACAGGCTGTCTGTTGAGTGACGAGGGAACAGACTGTTTGTTGAGTGTAGAGGGAAACAGACTGTCTGTTGCCTCTCGAGGGGAAGAGTTTGTCTGTTGCGCATGGAGGGAAACAGATTGTCTGTTACACACAGACCTCCAAGACACATTCCCCTGACAAGGCTTTTGATGCTCAAACTTACATACGTCTTTGTAGCTTTGATTTACATACGTCTATGTAGCTATGATTTAGCTTAGGGAGGATGGCTCTGTCTTACCCCAGTGTACCTGCTTTATCTTAGCTTTGTGTTCCTGGTCCTATGCTGGCTTGTTATCGCTGCCTTTATCTTAGCTTTATGTTACTGGCTTTATGATAGCTTGATGTAGCTGTCTTTTCTTAGCTTTGTGTTCCTGGCTTTATCTTAGCTTTGTGTTACTAGCTTTATCTTAGCTTGATTCAAATGACGTCATGTTAGCCTGATAGCTTCATCATGGCTCAGGCAACAGACGAGACTGTTTCATACATTAAGTGGATCAACACCTTCACCTTCCTGTCTGCTGCACACCAATAGGGGGCCTTCCATCTGCTGCTCACCACCAGGAGGCCCTTCGTCTACTGCACACCCTCAGAAGGTCCTCGTCTGCTGCACACCAACTGGGGGGCCCTCAGTCTGCTACACACCATCAGGAGGCCCTCGTCTGCTGCACACCATCTAGGGGCCCTTCAGTCTGCTACACACCATCAAGAGGCCCTCGTCTGCTGCACACCAACTGGGGGCCCCTCAGTCTGCTACACACCATCAGGAGGCCCTCGTCTGCTGCACACCATCTAGGGGCCCTTCAGTCTGCTACACACCATCAGGAGGCCCTCGTCTGCTGCACACCAACTGGGGGGCCCCCTCAGTCTGCTACACACCATCAGGAGGCCCTCGTCTGCTGCTCACCAACTGGTGGGCCCTCAGTCTGCTACACACCATCAGGAGGCCCTCGTCTGCTGCACACGGCCCATGTTCCCAAATATAACCTAATGATAACACCGTTGACGGTAATTTGCATAAATGGCAGGCGATCCTCTGACGTCACTCATGATGTGTGTGTGTGTGTGTGTGTGTGTGTGTGCGTGTGTCTGTGTGTGTGTGTGTGTGTGTGTGTGTGTGTGTGTGAATCTATACAGTCAGGTCATACACAAGCGTACAGACCTCTCACTTACGTATGTGTGTACGTATGTATGTCTTCGTTTTACATATATGCGCTTATGTATGTATGTACGTATATGTGTTATGTATGTATGTGTGTGCATGTATACTCCGTGTACGCATATTTACATCTACGTTTATCTGAGAAGAGGAAAAAAAAAACGATAAAAAATGATACCCATTTATCTTGCCATTTGAGCCATTAATCTCTAGGTTAGTAAATTGGGGTGGCCCGCCCCCTTTATTTCCTCCTTCGTCGTACGCCAGCCATGTCGACCCTATTTCCGTGATGTCTGACAAGACAGAACGATTTCCTTTTGAACGTTAACTACGTAAACTACGCAGTTCACATAACAATGAACACCCCCTCCCCCCCGTAGTGGCCTAACTATATAACATTGAATATTACCCTCCCCCCCCCCCCCCACCCCCGCGTGGGGAATCAAATATATTCCTAAAGGTTTAGCTTTAAACTCGTAATAAATGAAAGAAAAGATAAAGGCCTGAATATAAAAAGACAAAAAAAAAAAAACTGCCTTCGTATTTTTTTCAGAGTTACATAGATCTATAAATGCGTACTTGGGGCAATGCCCCAATTAGAATGGTTTCCCTGGGAAAGACCACTTATGAAAACAACTATAATATGGCCGATACTGTTATGGCAAAAACCTTTTTTTTTGTTAGGGAGGAAGGGTTTACAAGTACCTGAAATTCTTTTTTTCTTTTCCTTCATTGAAGGACTTTTCCAGAGACTCCACGAAATAAAAACGGACTCGTTCTTGTACGAGGCAGTTTAGGGAAAGTTTTGTTGGCAGTGGAACAAATACTGGAATTTTGTTCCACTGAGTACTGTTAAGTGGGAGCCGATATGGCGCGGACAGAAAGTATTCCGAGGTCATGACCATTTGGGGTAAATAAAAAGATTCTGTGTATGGAAAATATGGTTAAAAAAATACATGCGGGTAATATGAGTTTGAGTTCCTAAGGTCTTTGTTGACCTGAGTCTTAAAGATAAAGAGAAAAGGATAAGAGGAAAGAAGGAAAGACGGGAGAGGATTCCACAGCATAGCTATACGAGGGAGGAGGAGGATGCTACAACGGTCAATCCTCGAGTGGCTGCGCTCTACACATAAACTATGGGAAGCAAAAGCCAGATGGTGGCTGCAGATCTAGGTCACTGGGGTTGGGACACATGCAGACACCTTGCAAGAGCAGTGTCCAACAAAATAGATAACTAAGAGAGAGAGAGAGAGAGAGAGAGAGAGAGAGAGAGAGAGAGAGAGAACAACATAATGGATAGAAGGGTGTTGCAGCGTTTTGAAACTGGAGAGTAGAAGACGAGTGAGATTTAGAAAGAGGTATTAGAAATTGTGTGTTTGCATTGTTCAGTTTAACTAGAATACTGTCTCCGCGTTCCATGACTTGACACAGTCACGAATGAAGAATGGAAACATGTTCAGTGTGAGAAAAAGATCGACCGTCAGAGTGACGAGGGAAGGGATAGTGAGCTGCAGCATGGGAGGGCAGACTTTTGAACAGGAAAGCCAATGGAAGGAAGTTTAGTAAACAAAGATTTATGCCACACAGTCAAGCGCTTTAGACATGCCAAGTTCCACAGCAAAAGATACAGCAAGATACCTGAGAGAAGAGGGCCAGAGGTGAGCCAAATAGGAAAGATCACCAGTAAACCTGGCTATTTCCGTGATCGTAAAGAAGAAAATGGGGTTCACAGTGTCTAAGAAAATGGGAGCCAGCTCCCAGGACTCCCTCCGTTAGGAGACATGAAGGGATACCATTCAGTCCAAATGCCATGTGCATCTGCAGCTGTGAGCGAACTTGGAGTACCTTGAACAAGGCACACATAGGAGAGGTTACTGGTTCAGTAGGAGGAGGTGGTGGAAAGGCAGGAGTTGAAGTCGAATCATCTTGAGCAATTGTAAAAGAAAATGAGATGCCGACAAGAGTATATTCATCAGCTAGTAAATCAGCTTTGAACTGATGAGGTCGGAAAACAGGTGAAAAAGGTTAAGTTACAGAAGTTTTAGAGATGTTTGGTGTTGAAACCAAATAGATTTCATCAACTGAAATGGAAGTGATCAAGCACATCTCCTTTTGATAAATGCATGCCTGACTCTACGAATAAGAATAAAAAATGGGATGAAATTCTGACAAGGGAAAAGTTTCACGGTCTAATATGCTGCGTCCAGGGTGCGACAGGCATCAGAGCAGGAGCGATCAAACCACGACTCAGGAGGTAAGGATTTAGTAGAAGATGGGACGTACAAATCCATCCCAGTCAGGACGACCTCCACTATACGGTCAGCACGACTGGAGGCGTCCCGATTGGCAGAACAGAACAGGTCACAAGGAAGGTCAATATAAAAGCTGTGTAAGGTTGACCATTTAACCATTTCAAAGTACCAATATTGGCGCTTCCAGAGGGAGGGGAATAGGGAATGGATATGCTCAGAGGGAAATGATAGAACTAAGATTATAATCAGGGAACCTTAAGGGTGTTGAAATGATACATCAATAATAAGAGTAAGTTAAGAGGTCAATGATAAAGATTCTAATGTGCTAAAGTAAAGGTCATGGTGATTAGGAACTCGTGTTGGGTGTTTGATTACTTAACCAAGACAGTTAAGGAAGGAAGAGAAAGGGATTCACTTCGACCAGAATCATCTTCCTGGCGTACAGTTGAAAGTCCCTGCATTAAGTATTTCAGTGTGGACGTATGCGGAAAGCAACGCATTTTGGCAGGATGTCCAGTTGGTCAGAGTTCTGCATAGCTGTAAGAGTTTGGATGGTAGTGGTGGTGGTGGGTTATGCAAAGCTCATGCAAAGTTTTGGAGGACAAAGCATATTTTGAGATTGGGTGGCATCGAAGATGGGAGATTCGAGATGCGCGAGGCGAGTCATTGCTGTTTTTGCACTACAGTAAACTCAACACCATCATCCATGGAGCAGAAGTGATGGTAAAGAATAATCTTCCAAATTCGAGAGATTTCACAGTGTATCGGAGAGGCAGCCTTGGGCATTTAGCTTTCAGAGAAAAGAAGATAAGAAGGAGAAATATTGTTATACAGAGGAGAGGTTCGATTTCAGACCACGAGTCTTTGAAAGACGGATGGATTAAGAGAGTGATCTGGTAGCAGAGGAGGTATGGGTAGAGTGGGTTCCAGTCGCTTTATATTGATCAAAGAGGACCCAGGAACCATCCAGCCTTCCTCGACCATGTCTCAGCTCAGCGCCGGAGGGAGGGAACTCCTCTCTCAGCGCCGGAGGGAGGGTTCTCCTCTCTCGCTCTACCTCCATGACTGCTGGTAACAGGATCTTCGTGCGAATGATATGTTGTCAAATGTTATTAGTATTAAGATACGAAGGAATTCAAACAGCAGTAGACCACTGGGACCCTTCGACTGGAGATACAGTTAGCTGGTGGACTGAACACAAGCAGACCACTTGTGTCTGAGGCTGGATGAAGAGGCAGCAAATATGGGCCAGGGAGAGGAACATGACAGCCGATGCTGTGTTGGCTCACTGCATCTCCCTATCCCTAGAGGATATTACCTCCCTGGTCGGCGGTTCCCTGCTGCCCACCACATATATATACTATCATAGATATTTACACAGAAGGATGTGTTCATAAGTGTTCAAAAGGCACAGTGAGAGACAGCTGTTGAGATGGGTACAGTTACAAAATCTTATTCAGAGGGTCAGCTCTATAGGTACGTAATCAGAGATACAAAAGAAATAAATACTTGTTCAAAGGTCATAGATATAGATACTTACGTGAAGTATAGATATAGATAATGTTTAAAGGGAAACCGTTATAAGCATCCTCTCACTGTATTGGGATTACAGTAACTGGCTCAGTGGCTGGTCATTACAGGAGCTCTTGTTCAACAGGTTACAGCCAGAGAATGTTCATCTATATGCTAGAACTACAGAGTCTGCTGTTCAGCGGAACACAAATATAGAAATGAACATTCACCGGACTGTGTGTATGGAAAATGGTTTTCATTTTAATTGGTTTACAGTAATGATGATTGGTGTTGTTAATTGGGTTACAGTAATGGTAATTGGTGTTAATTGGTTTCAAATGTAGACTTTCGTTTAGTTAATGATAGATGTTCCTGGATGGGTCACAAACGGGTTATAATTTATAGAAGCCATGGTTCAGGGGATTATGTATATATATATATATATATATATATATATATATATATATATATAGAAACCTGTGGTTTCTATAACTCCTCTTGCAGTCTCTTTGTGCCATCACCTTTCGGTTTCTATGACTCGTCCCCCACAACAACAACAACAACAACAACAACACCCGCCACACACGTTCTCTAACCCCCCCCTCCCTCCCCCTCCCCCCCCACGCGTGTGTGCCAGATGGGATTAACGTTATCGAGAACTTTGGCAGCAAGTTTTCGAGATGACGGTCTGTGAAAAACCCTGGCCAGAGGTGCAGATCTCTCTCTCTCTCTCTCTCTCTCTCTCTCTCTCTCTCTCTCTCTCTCTCTCTCCTCCCTCCCCCCTCCCTCTCCGTCCATTGTCCTGTCGCCAAACCTCCGCCAGTCTGGAGAGAGAGAGAGAGAGAGAGAGAGAGAGAGAGAGAGAGAGAGAAAAGAAAGAGAAAAAGAAATATATTTCGAGGGTTGGTTGGTTGGTGAGCGAGCAGAGTCTATTGAATGGGTCTGTGAACCTCTATAGGCAAGGCACAAAGGATCCAATACCCTTAAGGCGTTTCATTACTCGAAATTATATATGTCCCTCCCCCCCCTCCCCCCCTCACCCTCACCCCCCGTGCTACCTTACCCCCCCCCCCCCCCCCCCCCGCAGCAAGCAACACAAAATGAAAAACAGTGAATTATTTTTGGCATGCCGGACACGGGTCCTGGATCGACGTATTTAAGGGGAAAAAAAAAGTCAAGATTAGAATATTATAAGACGTCAGAACATTGTGAGGTGCAGAGGGTGCAGGAGACAGCCAAATTTTTGTTTTTCTCTTTTCTTTTAGGTTGGGGGAGAAAAAAGAAGGGGTAGGGGGGTAGGGAGACGAGGGCTCGGGGTTGGATTCGAAAGACGAAAATGCTTTTTTGACGAAATGTTTGTGTAAGGTATTGTGGAAGGGGTAGGAGGGATGGGGAGCATGGTCCGTATGGGAGAGATGGGACAGACTCGGGTCTGTATTGAAGAGCTGGGACAGACTCGGGTCTGTATGGGAGAGATGGGACAGACTCGGGTCTGTATGGGAGAGATGGGACAGACTCGGGTCTGTATTGAAGAGCTGGGACAGACTCGGGTCTGTATGGGAGAGATGGGACAGACTCGGGTCTGTATAGGGATGGATGGTCAGGCCTCCAGTAAGAGGGAAGGTGAGGGAGCCTGTGAGGGTCAGGTGTGGCCCCCCGGCCGAGCGTGGCAGGGAACAGCTTCTGTGCTCCACAGTGTCAGTGATGTGGCAGAGCAACACACGTAGTCCTGCTCTCACGTCCTACTCTGTCATGGACTTCCTGTTTTCTGGAAGATATCGTGGGAGGGGGGGGGCTTTCCTTCCCTCAGGGCTGGAAGGGGGATTAACATCCTTTGATCTGGCCTCCAGGGAGAGTAGATGGGAGTACATAGGAAGGACATATACCCTGTAGGATCTGATTGGTCCATGACGAGGTTATCTGTTGTTATAATCGTAACTGTGGTAGAGACAGGAGGGTAAAGTGGATGGGAACCTTCTACCCACCTCTCCCTCTGGCTCAACTGCTGGAAGGAGAGAAGAAAATCCTAGAGTTGATCACATTGCGTGGAAAAGTATACTACCATGGGCATTGTGTAGGAAAGTGGACCAGGGAAAAATTACGTTTCTAGACTTAATGATCCTCGCAGGAGTTGAACTCTGAGATAGATATATCATTTCTTTATGAAGTGGGAAAGTTTACTGATAGCAGATATCGATGAAGTGTTCGTCTAGTCTCGACCTGAAGGAAGTGATGGTCGTAGCATTTACCACATCCAGTGGTAGTTCATGCCAGTGTTTTACAACACTGCATCTGAAAACAATCTGGCTCATATGAAGAAAGTCATATGTTATGTGATCGAAATCATTCAGTATTTTGAAAACTTAGTTCATAGATCTCCCTGGAATCTGTAGTTTTAAGAAAGTAGCTTTTGGTCACTCAGTTTATCTTAAGAAAATAGTTTTCAAAACAATGTTCATTGCAGCTTGACGGAATTAGTTTTGTTGCTTTCTCTTGTATTCGTTCTACTCTCTCGTCATCTCTGATCCCGTCTGATTACCAGAACGGAAGAGCATATCCCTAATGTGCTCTAATTAGCTTGTAATAGAATGTAAGTATGATATCCCTCGTGTTATAGTTTCAACGACCCCTACCATTCTGTTGTTATCCATGTATGTACGAAGGCATCGTTGCCCATAATTAAGGTCATTACTGATAATAACTCAAGACTTTTTCTCCTCCTTTACTGTAAGTCATGATTGACTGAATGTTTTGCATTCGGAACTGATATTTTTTTGACGTCAAACCAAATTTCTTTGCATATGACGGAGGGGTTAAGAACAGGGGTGGGGGAGGGGGGGGTAGGATTTTGTCAGGGGGAGAGGGTAGGATCTGGCCAGGGGGGGAGGGGTAGAATCTGGGTGGGGGGGAGTGATAAGTAGGAGGCGGGGGGGGGGGGGGGGGGGGTAGGACCAACATTTCGACGGACCAAAACACCTCCATAAACATTAGGGTACTGGGCTCCTAGAGTTGATGGGGGAGGTGCAAGACCCCAGAAGAGGGGGGGGGGGGCGTTGGAGGACCCTAGGAGAGTGAGGGGGTGTTGGAGGACCCCAGGAGAGGGAGGGGTACAGTGAGGGTCGGGTAGGTGGGTCGTCACAGGAGATGAGGGAATGCTTTCGTATAAACAGGGCAGTGAGGACGTCAGTTAGCTGGCTCAGCTGGACGAGACTGACGAGAGAGAGAGAGAGAGAGAGAGAGAGAGAGAGAGAGAGAGAGAGAGAGAGAGAGAGAGAGAGAGAGAGAGAGAGATTGTCTCTCGGCAACTTCCCCAAGAGAGACAAGACTAAGTCCTTGAGGAACTTCCTCTCTGACTAGATTTAGCAGCTTACAAGATCCTGCAAGTCCTACACAGGGTCTCCTGAGCATCCTACACAGTTCCACGGTGCGACCCGTGCACACGATGGTATAGTCCATGAACGCGACGGTGCGACCCTATGATCACGACGGTACGACCCTTGAGCACGACGGGCACGATCATTGAGGACGATGGTACGACCCTTGTGCACGACGACGGGACGACTCTTAGGTATCTGCTGTCGTGCTCAAGGATCGTACCGTCGTGGTCAAGGGTCGTACCTTCGTGGTCAAGGGTCGTACCGTCGTGTTCAAGGGTCGTACCATCGTGCTCAAGGATCGTACCGTCGTGGTCAAGGGTCGTACCTTCGTTCTCAAGGGTCGTACCGTCGTGGTCAAGGGTCGTACCTTCGTTCTCAAGGGTCGTACCGTCGTGGTCAAGGGTCGTCCCGTCATGCACAAGGATCGTACCGTCGTAGTCAAGGGTCGTCCCATCGTGCTGAAGGGTCGTCCCGTCGTCATGAACAAGGGTCGTACCGTCGTGCACAATGATCGTGCCCGTCGTACTCTGAGGGTTGACGCTAGAGATCCCCCCCAACCCCCCACCGCCCCCCCCCCCTCATCTAAACGACAAGGACGTAGCTATAGCAACCAGCAGTCAAGACAGAGCTAAGCCACTTTTCGTAACATTTCCCAGATAAGACAGAAAATTGCTGATTCTCGGGGCGGAGCACCGACGCTCATGACACACCCACGGGGCTTCTGGGGTAAGCCAACGACGGTGGCATTGTCTTACCCCCTGCCAGACTCACCCTTACATACAAGCAGGGCCTCGGGGCCATGATAGAGTTATACCCAAGACTACCACAAAGGGGGCCTTAAGGTCGTCTAACACAGCCTATTGCTCAGCACTACCGACTCTAAGGCCGCTCGTAGAGGCAAGAGTGGCAGTAGTTTCGCTCGAGGTTGGGCCATTCCAGGCTACGACCTCAAGGACGACCTTCCAGCTCAAGGTTTAACTCGGATTAGAAATAAGTTTACACAAGAAAGAAATACACAGAAAATGTAAGTCCCTCTGGGAAGGAGTATATGGCGGGTGCTAAAAGTAGCAGTGCCTCTGTATAGGAGTATATAGCAGGTGCTAACATTAGCAGTGCCTCTGTATAGGAGTATTTAGCAGGTGCTAACATTAGCAGACTCTAAAATTGCTTCTATTGTAAAGTCAGTATCCATTTTCTATGTCTGTTTTCAATAGCAGTCCATATCATTCAATAGATCACATTCTAAATTAATAATGAAAACTAGTGATGAGAGAGAGAGAGAGAGAGAGAGAGAGAGAGAGAGAGAGAGAGAGAGAGAGAGAGAGAAGCATCTTCGTGGTGTAGTGGTTAGCGTTCCTGACCTTAATGCATTCAAGGGCCACGAGTGCATGGGTTCGAATCCTGGTTGGGGCGGTCAGTCCACTGGTCAACCCTGCTGTTCATCCTTCCTTACGGGTTTTTCGATAAAGTGGGTACCTGGCTTAGGTCAGGGTATGATATATATATATATATATATATATATATATATATATATATATATATATATATATATATATTTTTTTTTTTTTTTTTTATACTTTGTCGCTGTCTCCCGCGTTTGCGAGGTAGCGCAAGGAAACAGACGAAAGAAATGGCCCAACCCCCCCCCATACACATGTACATACACACGTCCACACACGCAAATATACATACCTACACAGCTTTCCATGGTTTACCCCGGACGCTTCACATGCCTTGATTCAATCCACTGACAGCACGTCAACCCCTGTATACCACATCGCTCCAATTCACTCTATTCCTTGCCCTCCTTTCACCCTCCTGCATGTTCAGGCCCCGATCACACAAAATCCTTTTCACTCCATCTTTCCACCTCCAATTTGGTCTCCCTCTTCTCCTCGTTCCCTCCACCTCCGACACATATATCCTCTTGGTCAATCTTTCCTCACTCATTCTCTCCATGTGCCCAAACCATTTCAAAACACCCTCTTCTGCTCTCTCAACCACGCTCTTTTTATTTCCACACATCTCTCTTACCCTTACGTTACTTACTCGATCAAACCACCTCACACCACACATTGTCCTCAAACATCTCATTTCCAGCACATCCATCCTCCTGCGCACAACTCTATCCATAGCCCACGCCTCGCAACCATACAACATTGTTGGAACTACTATTCCTTCAAACATACCCATTTTTGCTTTCCGGGATAATGTTCTCGACTTCCACACATTTTTCAAGGCTCCCAAAATTTTCGCCCCCTCCCCCACCCTATGATCCACTTCCGCTTCCATGGTTCCATCCGCTGACAGATCCACTCCCAGATATCTAAAACACTTCACTTCCTCCAGTTTTTCACCATTCAAACTCACCTCCCAATTGACTTGACCCTCAACCCTACTGTACCTAATAACCTTGCTCTTATTCACATTTACTCTTAACTTTCTTCTTCCACACACTTTACCAAACTCCGTCACCAGCTTCTGCAGTTTCTCACATGAATCCGCCACCAGCGCTGTATCATCAGCGAACAACAACTGACTCACTTCCCAAGCTCTCTCATCCCCAACAGACTTCATACTTGCCCCTCTTTCCAAAACTCTTGCATTTACCTCCCTAACAACCCCATCCATAAACAAATTAAACAACCATGGAGACATCACACACCCCTGCCGCAAACCTACATTCAGTGAGAACCAATCACTTTCCTCTCTTCCTACACGTACACATGCCTTACATCCTCGATAAAAACTTTTCACTGCTTCTAACAACTTGCCTCCCACACCATATATTCTTAATACCTTCCACAGAGCATCTCTATCAACTCTATCATATGCCTTCTCCAGATCCATAAATGCTACATACAAATCCATTTGCTTTTCTAAGTATTTCTCACATACATTCTTCAAAGCAAACACCTGATCCACACATCCTCTACCACTTCTGAAACCACACTGCTCTTCCCCAATCTGATGCTCTGTACATGCCTTCACCCTCTCAATCAATACCCTCCCATATAATTTACCAGGAATACTCAACAAACTTATACCTCTGTAATTTGAGCACTCACTCTTATCCCCTTTGCCTTTGTACAATGGCACTATGCACGCATTCCGCCAATCCTCAGGCACCTCACCATGAGTCATACATACATTAAATACATATATATACCTACACAGACATATATATATATATATATATATATATATGTGTGTGTGTGTGTGTGTGTGTGTGTGTGTGTGTGTGTGTGTGTATGTATCTACATTTATCATACTTTGTCGCTTTCTTCCGCGTTAGCGAGGTAGCGCAACGAAACAGACGAAAGAATGGCCCAACCCACCCACATACACATGTATGTACATAGACGCCCACACATGCACATATACATACCTATACATTTCAACGTATACATATATATACCTACACAGACATATACACATATACACATTCACACATGCAGCCTTCGTTCATTCCTGTCGCCACCCCGCCACACATGAAATGGCACCCCCCTCCCCCCTTGCGCGCGCGAGGTAGCGCCAGGAAAAGACAACAAAGGCCACATTCGTTCACACTCAGTCTCTAGCTGTCAAGTGTAATGCACCGAAACCACAGCTCCCTTTCCACATCCAGGCCCCACAGACCTTTCAATAGTTTACCTCAGACGCTTCACATGACCTGGTTCAATCCATTGACAGCACGTCGACCCTGGTGTATCACATCGTTCCAATTCACTCTATTCCTTGCCTGCCTTTCACCCTCCTGTATGTTCAGGCCCCGCTCGCTGAAAATCTTTTTCACCCCATGCTTCCACCTCTAATATGGTCTCCCCCTTCTCGTTCCCTCCACCTCTGACACACACACACACACACACACACACACACACACACACACATATGTATATATATGTATATATATTCTTTTTTCTTTCGTACTATTCGCCATTTCCCACGTCAGCGAGGTAGCGTTAAGAACAGAGGAATGGGCCTTTGAGGGAACATCCTCACCTGGCCCCCTTCTCTGTTCCTTCATTTGGAAAATTGAAAAAAACGAGAGGGGAGGATTTCCAGCCACCCGCTCCCTCCCCTTTTAGTCGCCTTCTATGACACGCAGGGAATACGTGGGAAGTATTCTTTCTCCCCTATCCCCAGGGATGTATGTATATTTATTTATTTATTTTGCTTTGTCGCCGTCTCCCGCGTTAGCGAGGCAGCGCAAGGAAACAGATGAAAGAATGGCCCAACCCGCCCACATACACATGTACACACACACACGTCCACCCATGCACAATACACACATCTATACATCTCAATGTACACACACATATACACACACAGACACACACACATACACATGTACACAATTCACACTGCCTTTACTTGTTCCCATCGCCACCCCGCCACACATGGAACAACAACCCCCCACCCCCTCATGTGTGCGAGGTAGCGCCAGGAAAAACACCAACGGCCCCACTCGTTCACACTCAGTCCCCAGCTGTCATGCAACAATGCACCGAAACCACAGCTCCCCTTCCACATCCAGGACCCACACACCTTGCATGGTTCACCCCAGACGCCCCACACGCCCCGGCTCAACACACTGACAGCACGTCGACCAATATATATATATATATATATATATATATATATATATATATATATATATATATATATATATATATATATATATATATATTTATTGGAAAGGATCACAATTTTGCGTGTGATCAAGATATTCCTATGAGTCCACGGGAAAATGAAACACGTTAAGTTCCCAAGTGCACCCCCATACAATAATCACATCATCAGGGGAGACACAAGAGAGAAACACAACAGTCACCTGATACACATCGAAGAGACGAAGCCAGGACGCCACCTGGCAAACATGTGACTGTCCAAAACATACAACGAGCACCCACAAACTCATCATGTATATATATATATATATATATATATATATATATATATATATATATAGCGTGCCGTCTCGGTTAAAAAAGATAGAGCTCAATAAGATAGGTGAGCCAGGAAGATAGATAGCCTCGGTAAGATAGGTAAGTAATGGTAGTTCTTCCTTAAAATGAGACGAATGAGATTGATAGCTCGTAGCCTGATGAACTGTAGGGGGAGGGAGTCTACTCGCTCTCGTCCTTACTTGAAGGTACTGGATCAAGTGATGAGTTAGTTGTAGTGGAGATAGATAGATAGATAGATAGATAGATAGATAGATAGAGAGAGAGAGAGAGAGAGAGAGAGAGAGAGAGAGAGAGAGAGAGAGAGAGAGAGAGAAGGATGGGAGGGAGAACACCAGTGTCTGGCCACCAAACAAGCACCTACCCCAAGGTCTTGGCTTAAAGCCTCGTCCCATACTTGAGAACGACCCGTGACCCCGCCTGACCCCTGGGAAATCTATGGTCTCTCTTGCTCTCCTGTGTGACCTCAGATGAGATGCCTCTGACGTCAGTACTGGAGAATATTCCCCTTCATCAAGATCTATGTGTCACTGCTTCCAGTATAAAGTCATCTCTCTCTCTCTCTCTCTCTCTCTCTCTCTCTCTCTCTCTCTCTCTCTCTCTCTTCTTTCTCTCTCTCTCTCTCTCTCTCTCTCTCTCTCTCTCTCTCTCTCTCTCTCTCTCTCTCTCAGCAATAAAGTTTGTTCAGTAATACAGAGCATGGTTTACAGAGTAACTTGAATATGAATATACATCATTCAGGACCAACGACAAGAGAAAAGCAATTGATATTATGTTTCTGGACGTCCAGAGAGCAGTCGACAAAGTCCCCCACGTTCAAATGATGTATAAAGTCCTGGCCTTGGGGACTACTGGTTGTGTAGGAAACTGAACAGAAGCCAGGTGAGGCAATAGGAGTCAGAGAGTCGTAATGAATGGTGAATCATCACCTGTGGTCACCCGTTACTACTGGGGTTCACCAGGGATCCGTACTTGGTCCTATACTGTTCATCATTTATATTAACGATGTTGACGTAGGACTGAATGACCTGGTGTCCAAATTGGCAGATGACATAAAGACCGACAATGCCATATTAAGTGACGGAGATAAGGAAAGATTGCAAGAGGATCGAGATGAAATCGCTGAATAATCTAGAAAATGACAAATGCTATCTAACGTCAACAAACGTCAGCTGTTACAAGTAGGAAACCTCAACAAAAGAATCTACGATGTATTAATGAACCACAAGATCAAGGTCACCGCTAGTGTGAGGGATCTGCGGGTCGCTGTCTCCAACAACTTCAGGTCCTCCCAGCGTTGTGACGAAGCAGCCACGAAGGCAAATAGGATGTTAGGATCTATTGACAAACTTTACATACGAAAGCAAGGATGTGATATTGTCTAAGTCTTATTAGACTAAACTTGACTATGCAATGTAGTTCTGGGCCTCCAACTTAAGAAGGGATATTCTTAAACTGGAAGTAATGCAGCGAAAAACAACTAATTTGATTCCTTCCTTACGCAACAGACTATATGAGGACAGATTGCGAGAATTGAATTAGTTCTTTCTAACCAAGAAATGGCTTTTAAGCAAGTTAACAGAATGCTTCAAAATGTTTGAATGATTCAACGACGTCGACGGTGGAAATCACTTTACGGTCGATCAAGTAATGCCAACGAGAGAAATGGACTAAAAGTTAGAGGTCACCGAATTAATTTGGATTGCACGAAATCTTTTTTTCTTACCAACGATATTACTGATATGTAGAATAAGCTTCCATAGCATGTTGTTCAGAGCAACATTGTTATGTTCATAATTAGGTTTGATCATCACCTGTCACTTTCCGATACTGAATAATTCTATCGATCATCATAACGTAGTGGTATATCATGCTGTCTATTTAACCACTTATCTCGCCCTGGCCATGATGCGATAACTTACCAACAGTGATCAACCCGCGTCGCTTGCTTTAAGGGGATAAGAAGAAAATATTGTATCACTTATCCACATCAGGAGTAATAAAGACATAGTGAGTCGCGAGGTTGGAACTCAAAGTTTATCCTTACATTTGTGTTTATAACAGAAAGTGAAGGGATGCATGTCGTTGGTGATGGGATGCATGACATATTCACGATCAGTCCACCTTATGACCTTCCTATGAACATTTTCTTCAGGCATTATAATCCTGCAAGGTATTTTTTTCAACTGCTTTCCGTCAGGTGTGTTGCCGGGGAGAGAGAGAGAGAGAGAGAGAGAGAGAGAGAGAGAGAGAGAGAGAGAGAGAGAGAGAGAGCCTTTGCTTTGCTGTCCTTTTCTTCAACTGCTTTTAAGCGGAACTGCATCTTTTTCAGTATTGTTAAGGCAAGACCCTCCCTCCCTCGCTTGTAATTTGGGCCTGTGTGGTCTGTGTAATTATGTCTTTGTAACTCTCTCTCTCTCTCTCTCTCTCTCTCTCTCTCTCTCTCTCTCTCTCACACACACACCTCGGAGGCCAGCTCCTCACCCCAACTCCTTCCCCAGCCTTAAAACCCCCTACCTCACCCACCCAATCGTCACCACTCCACAACCTACCAAACACCCTCCACGACAACAACTAACCCCCCCCCCCATCCCCCTACAGTAACCCCACGAGCCAACCTCCCCCCCACACCCCCTCCGACTAACAACCAAAGAACCACCACAACACCTACCAAATAGTAACCACAACTCGCCACTATCGCGCCCCCGACAAGAGCCCATTCACCATATAAAAGCGTCTTAAAAAGGGGGCTTTTGTTGCAGGCCTGCTCCACGCCGCACTGAATTAAGGACAGAATAAAAGAAAAAAAAAAAAGAAGTCGGGAAGGAACGAAACCCATAGAAAAATTCTATCTTGTCACACTGCCAAAATTGTGACAGGTTTAAGTCTGTGGTTAACGCCATTAGTAAAGCTTTTGTTGACATTGAGGCTCAGCGGCTAGCCACCGAGCCTCAGGCGGTGGGGGGGAGACTCGTCCTGACTGACGCCTCAACAACTCTGGAAGTTCTTGCAATTATCTGGAAAGCTGGAGTCTTGGTCTGCCGGACTGTTTCGTAGGTTAGATTTACAGCATGATAACATCAACATTTGTAAGTAGAAGTGTAGAAATCTAATCTACCCAAGCCTATACGAACGTATAGCCTTCGTATAACCCAAGTATAACCACAACATTTTGACCCTCCTTTATCGATATTGCAAGATTCCAACGTAAACAACAGAGGCAAGAGGTTCCCCATGTTGAATAAGTTTGATATGATGTGGTTCCGGGGTTGAGAAAGAGAGAGAGAGAGAGAGAGAGAGAGAGAGAGAGAGAGAGAGAGAGTTTACATGAGTTTACCTGAGAAACACAGACAACAGGAGGCCTGATTGGCCCACGACTGGGTTGTCTGGTAAGAGAGAGAGAGAGAGAGAGAGAGAGAGAGAGAGAGAGAGAGAGAGAGAGAGAGAGAGAGAGAGAGTTCTTCTGTACGTGAGGCCGCCACCACAGGAACCCATCTAGCCACAAAGCTACATACAGATCAGAGGACCTTTCCTAAGGTCTACCCCCAGCAAGTGACCAAGCTCGGCTCCCTGAGTCACTGACACAAGGGCTTCACCTTCAGGAAGGGCTGTTACCAGGGTAATGTTGACTTGTATTATCGGGGTTCGTGGACAGGTGTTCGTGACTCAATAGCTAAGGGGTTCGTGAGGGAAGCTAGAAGGTTCGTGAGACGAGATACAATGGTCTATCTGGGGGACAGTTGTGGCCAACATGGGTCTTGATGACTAGGTACAGCTCGTCAGGTTCCCCTATCCTGAAGGAGGCGTGGCAGGAGAGAGCGTGGGAAGGAGTGGGGGGGAGGAGGGCCTGTATGGGAGTGGGCCCTCAGTAACGCCACACACGCAAACCTCATTATCGACGTGGCCTCAGACCATATATGAATTACGTTCTCTCGTGTTTGCACTGATGTGGAAGACTTCATCTTAATTTGTGTGATTCAAAGACCCCAAGGGTAAGGTGAAGACCCCAGGGGCAAGGTGGAGACCCCTAGGTGAAGGTGAAGACACTTGGGGTAAGGTGAAGACCCCAGGGGTAAGGTGAAGACCCCAGAGGTAAGGTGAAGACCCCAGGGGTGGGTAAGGTGAAAACAGGATAAATGTGATTATCAAAGAGGCAAGGAGAAGACCCCGGGGGAAAGGAAAAGTCCACAGGGGCAAGATAAAGACCCCAGGAGTAAAATGAAGACCACAGAGGCAAATGGAAGACCATAAGGGCAAGATGCAGATTTCCGAGACAAGTTGAAGACCACAGAGGCAAATGGAAGACCATAAGGGCAAGATGCAGATTTCCGAGACAAGTTGAAGACCACAGAGGCAAATGGAAGACCATAAGGGCAAGATACAAATTTCCGAGACAAGTTGAAGACCACAGAGGCAAATGGAAGACCATAAGGGCAAGATACAGATTTCCGAGACAAGTTGAAGACCACAGGGATAAAGTGCAGGTCAAGTACACTACCCAGACCCTTACTTGCACCTCATCTAGAGGGAGGAAGACTGACCCAGTCACCACTGAGGTTCATCTCAGCAGACCTGTGGACCTTCCGGCTCCCTCCTCGGCCTAAGTGTGAATGACCTGACCTGACCTGATCTTGACCTCGACCTGACCCACTCCGTCCGTAGTAGCATGTCGACCCCCTGGTACACGTCGCGTTGTCTCCAGCACACGACCAGCGGTTAGTACCTGCTGTTAAGTGAGGAAGGAGGGCGCTGACCATTAGTGCCAGAGGGCGTGGCCCAGGGAGAGGCGGGCAGGGGTCGCCCACGGTGCAGTGCTGGACGGCTTCACTGCCAGAGACGAACAAGATGTTATTCACCTCCAGCCGCACGGACGGAAGGCCTCATCATCAAGGAGGAGCTGGAAAAGAAAAGGAAAAAAAAAGAACAGGAAATAAGAAAGGAGAAATTAATGAGTTCTTGAGAAAAAAGTGGGAAGACTTGACTCTCTAGGAGGACGAGAGGCTGTTGGTGTTGTACGTGAGGAGGTCCAGGATTTCCTCGTGTCATCATCGGTGACATTCGAGACCTTCCTTCCTCTCGGGTCTATAGCTTCTGAAGGAGAGGGTGGTGACCTATGGTCGTGCCTCCTCCTCCACTCGGGCCGCTGCCCGCTGCCCGGACGCGGCGGAAAAGTTAAATAGATCGTCCGGCACCGGTAATGAAACGCCCGGAATTACTCACGGCGAGAGGCTACTCAAGAGGGCCAAGTTGGAGAGCGGAGGAGGAGCAACACTGACCCACCTGCCTGTGGAGGAGGGAGAGCAGGAGGAGGAGGAGGAGGAGGAGGAGGAGGCAGGAGGCTCAGAGGAAATTAGGCTTAGGCAATAAGACTGGCTCTAAGTTCTGGTGGATCCTGGTTAAGGACCCTCAACGATACTCACCAGATGAGACTCTCAACCCCGATGAACGAGACGTACGTAACTATGGCGACCGGCAGTCAAGATAGAGCCATGCCACTGGCTTAAGCATTTCTCACATAAGGCAAAATGTTCTAGAGCCTCGGAGGCGACCACCGACTGTAATGGCTTGCCTACTGCTGGGCAGGGCGATGTTGCTTTGTACTCCCTCCCGCCCCTCCAGACACCACGAGACTTTCGGGCCTGATAAAACCAGCCCAGGGGCGCCCCGCGAGGGACTATACCTCGTGGAAGGCAACCTCCTCCTCAAGTCTGCCGTTCTCGCCTTGAGGGGAGAAGAGGCGCACGTCCTTCCAGCCCAACAAAAGAAGAGTACAATAGACGATGGAAACAACAGTCCAGGCGCTTTACCCTCCAGTCTCTTGTACAATCCTGGATTCCAGAACTTCATAGCAAATGATCAGTCTCGTTTCTGGACATCGTCTGCTAATTGGGAGACAAATAAGGTTCAGCAGCTGATCCCCCTATTGTTCTATAGACAACCCGCCACCTGGCACTCCTGCTTCACCTGAGCCATCATTGTCACGCTGGGCCGCCCGCAGCTGTGAGAACACCTTGCAAGACCACTGGTGCTGGACGTCGACGATACACGTTCTCTGTCTTCTTGATGGGCAACCCAGTCTGGACCAGGGCCTGGCTTGATGACTGAGGCCTGGCTTGATGACTGAGGCCTGGCTTGATGACTGAGGCCTGGCTTGATGACTGAGGCCTGGCTTGATGACTGAGGCCTGGCTTGATAACTGAGGCTTGGCTGGATGACTGAGGCCTGACTGGATGACTGAGGCCTGGCTTGATAACTGAGGCTTGGCTGGATGACTGAGGCCTGACTGGATGACTGAGGCCTGGCTTGATGACTGAGGCCTGGCTTGATGACTGAGGCTTGGCTTGATGACTGAGGCCTGGCTTGATGACTGAGGCCTGGCTTGATGACTGAGGCCTGACTGGATGACTGAGGCCTGGCTTGATGACTGAGGCCTGGCTTGATGACTGAGGCCTGGCTTGATTACTGAGGCCTGGCTTGATGACTGAGGCCTGGCTTGATGACTGAGGCCTGGCTTGATGACTGAGGCCAAAGCTGAATCTACGAGAAGTAAGGCAGAGTCTCTCATCCTGGACTTGAGCAAGACTGAAACATCTCTGCCCGTGTCCCTGCCATTCTCTGACAGATCTTCCCTGGACGTCGGTGGAAAGGAAAGAGACAGACAGAAGGAGAGACAGATACACAGACAGGGATGATATAAACTGGGGGTGAGGAGGAAGTAACAGACATAGAGAGACAGACAGCCAGACACAGATGACCCGAAACTGAAACGACGAAGCAGAAAGAAGGCGAAAGAAAGAGAGAGGAAAGAGAAAGAGTAGCAAAAGAATTGGAAATTGCGGAGAGAGAGAGAGAGAGAGAGAGAGAGCAAAAATGATGCGACTCTGCAAAGACGCAGGGATGAGGGGAGGTCATAAAAAGAGGTCACGGCGCCTGACCCCGCACAGAGGGGCCATCACCTGCCGGGATATATGGCCGCGGAAGCTCCTAAATCTCGGGCCGGCTTCCCTGCATCATCACTAAACCTCACAAAAACCCGGACCCGGAGCGCTGCCCCACCCCAGCCTCTCCACACTGACTGATATCTGCTTCTGTGGTCCACTAACCAGCCACCCGTAGCCCTCCAGTCGACCTGTGATGACTCGGTAGTACATAAGTGGCTGTAGTACCACCACCCCAATAAAGTGGTTCTTTAATCACCCCAGATTTGCTCTATGTCATCTCAACAGCGTCTCTATAATAGCTCTATAGTTGACCTGTAGGAGACGTTAGGGGAAAAGATGATTTGCCCTAAATTAGCTGGAGTCTTGTTAGGGAGACCAATAATTTTATGGCCCTTGAACCTTCCCTCTCGTTGGTAGCTGCGTCAGATAATTAATTGGATAGGTGTGGTATAGTTGGCATCTATAGGGAAGTAGTACGTGTGATTGAGAAGAGTACGCGAGATAGCGTTATGAGGTTAAAAATTCCACATACGATGTTCCTGCAGTGAGTGCGGAGGAGGTCCACAGTGGCTCTGCAATGACTCTAGAGTTATACATTGGCTCTGTAGGAGCTCTACATTGGCTCCTTGACACACCTGTAGTAATTTGAAAATACCTCTCATACAAATGACCTTTATGGCCTCTCAGTAGTTCTGTAATGGCTCTATTACGCCCTTTACAGCTGGTTGACGATGCCTGCACAGCGGCCCTACAGAAACTCTACAGTAGCATCACAGTAGAGCAAAGAGCCTCAGTCATTGCTTAACGGCGTCTCTCCAGTGTGGGTAGAGCTCTTACTCAGTGGCTCTATAATGTCTCTTGTTGTATACACTTGATATACATATTGTATATACATTATATACACACTGTATACACATTGCTTATGTAGTTCATGTATGATGGCTTCAATAAGCTCTAAGTTGGGTCTACAGTGTGGTCTCTGGCCTGGCTCTACATACGCTCTGCTCTACAGGTTCGTCCTGTATTGGTGGTGGTGGTGGTGGCCCCCAGGCCGGAGCTAATGGGTCGTCGTTAGAGACCCTTAGCAACTTTTACGAGTCGTATTGGTCGACGATGTGGACGACCATCATGGTCGTAGCTTGGTGGGCGATGGCGGTAGGGATGGTGGTTGTGTTAGTGTTGTTGCTATATATATATATATATATATATATATATATATATATATATATATATATATATGGAGGGAGAGAAGGGACTGTGAAATATGCATATGCATTAAATATTTACGTCAGCTTACCATCCACCATTTATCTTACGCCAGACGGATTTAATGTTCCCGCCCTGCCGCACCCTTCGGCCGCCTCCTGTGGGCCGGATCCCTGTGAGAGTTATATACAGGTGGGCTGGGTCCCTGTGAGAGTTATATAAAGGTGGGCTGGGTCCCTGTGAGAGTTATATAAAGGTGGGCTGGGTCCCTGTGAGAGTTATATAAAGGTGGGCTGGGTCCCTGTGAGAATGATATACAGGTGGGTCGGGTCCTTGTGAGAATTATATACAGGTGGGCCGAGTTTCTGTGAGAGCTATACAGGTGGGTCGGGTCCTTGTGAGAGTTATGGAAGTGGGCCAGGTACAAGAAAACTCTAACAACGAATCAACACAGACACAACACAGCTGTAACACAAAGAAGTAACACAAACACGACACAGCTGTAACACAGACGATGAGCAGGTATAGAGCTATGGCAAAACAGACTCGCAATACGTATGCAACACACAGAGCCACACTATACACACATCACATTAAGAAATCACATAGAACACAAGCATCTCAAAGAAGTGTTACAGCTAAAACACCTGTGCAACACACTCATCGATCTGCTGTAACACTGTTGAAACAAAACTGTTTGCCATCTGCAGTCCAACGTCTAGCTCTATCCTATGGGCACTTTGTAAGACGCAACACAAGATCTACAGATCGGTAAAACAGACGCAACACAAGACCTACAGATCGGTAAAGCAGACGCAACACAAGACCTACAGATCAGTAAAATAGACGCAACACAAAATCGCAGACAATCTCATCACAGGAGCACCACATGCAACACACGCGTCCAACACAAGATGACAACACTAATGGCAGCATGGACGCAACACAGGCACAACCCCATCTCAATACAAACGCAACACAGACGTAACGCCGACCTACCAACCCCTTAGCAACACAGCGGCAACACACACACACACACAAGCTGTGGTCTGGGGTTGTCCACATGACCATATCAATCATCAACATTGACCGACACCCCCCCCCCCCCCCCCCCCCAAGCTATGACCATGACTGGAAGCCTAAATCAAAACTTGATGTATAATCTGACTTAAAAATTTCCCCGCCATTTCTTGAGCCGGAATTATTGGCGTGTGTGGCGTGTGGCCAGTGAATGGCCCGCTTTGTTTATGTCCGGGTTGTGGGGGGAAGCGTCGGTTCCGGCTCGTGTGGTGTCTCTGGTTCGGATCTGTTTAGGTGCATCATTATGATGTGCCTGTGTGTTTATCATTGACTCTCTTCCCTCCTTTGTTTTGCGAGTTTCCATGGTTTGTTATTGTTTGTTGTGACTGTTTGACGTCATAGGTATTGTGTGTGTGTGTGTGTATGTGTGTGTGTGTGTGTCCTCTTTAACAGGGTCCCGCTCGACCAGTCGACCTCCTGGTCTGTTCAGCGGTCCGTTTCAATATACATCTTTGTTCAGGATATAGTAAGTTCAGTGAGGTATGTTCAACACTAAACTCGTTACAAAGTCTTTGGTTTGGAAGTTGGAGGTTCCCGTCCAATTTGAGGTCAGAAAGGGTATTGCTCAAGGTCACAGGAGCTGTACATTTACGTAGTGGTTTCCGGAGCTAAACTTGACATGGTCTGGTCTCAAGGTCACTTAATGCATAGACCAGCAGGGGAGTGTAGAGGAAGATCCACAATGAAATGTAGCATCACTAGGTCAAAGGTCAGGATAATAGGGTCAAAGGTCAGGATCATATACTTCTTGTTATGACATGACTAATAAATATTGATCTCTAACACACTTAGGTCTTGTAGTTTGGGGCGTTTCATTTGTTTGTTTGACTGCCTGCGCCAGGTAAACTGCTGGGATTAATTTTACATAGTGTGGTTTTCTGTCACGTAACAGGTGTTCTCAGACAGGTACTCTTTCTCTCTACCACATTTGTATTGCTGATGCAAAATGTTCTTTGTTTTCCTTGTTTTTCTCAGTTCATTGGCCAGTGTTTCTTCGCTCTCTATAACCAAACTGCTCACAGCTTCATCTATAGAATCCTTCCGTCATTTCACGAGTCGTCCTCGTGTGAGTTTGACTTCCTGCTTCTGTCGTGGTGACGGAAGTGAGGGAAAGGTTACGGAAACACGGATGCCAACACGATGATCCGTAGGCCAAGTTCAGCGAAAAAGCGGCTCCGGGCGAGCTGCTGCTGCTGCTGCTGCACGTGACACGGAATGAAATAAGAAGGTGAGGCTGGTTGACGCCAGTTTAGATGATGTCAGCGAGGTTTTGGTGTGGTATTAAGTGCTGTTGCAGGGGTGAGGCAGGTGTACCAAGGTGCTGACTCAGGAGAGCTGAGTATGAGGCGTTGTGTGGCTCCTCGGGGGAGCTGTCTGGATACTGGGTCTCGTGAAGCTTCTGTAGAAGGAATGAGGCTCTGTCATGGTGAGCGGTTGTAAAGTGTTGTGCTTTGTACTGCAGTAGACGTGGCCGTAGGTCTCAATGTTATGAGTAGATGCAGGAGACGGGCATTGGCGATGTTCCAAGGGGAAGGAGGAGCCAGATTAACTTATGCAGTTGCTTTCTAAGGAAGTCCCGGGAGATAAGACACCATAGACTCCCAGCCAGAGAGTGATGAATCAAGAGTCACTTGTTGGACGTTTTTATTGAGAGATACAAAGGAATACAAAGGAATTCAGACATCAACAGACCAATAGGTCCTTTCGAGGCTGTTTGTGATAGTGGAAGATGTCATCAGAAACTCACAGATTAGTGTAATCAAAGTTTGAAAGCATACAGAGAATTCTAAAAGAATAACTTGCAAACTGTTAATGTAACTAAGGAGGTGCAAGTGATATAAGTTGCGGATTCGAAGCGAAATAATTATCAATTCTGATCTTAAACGTATCTATAGTATTGCTGTCAACCACTCTAACTGGCAAATCATCCCAAGATATAACAATTCTGATGAAGAAAAAACACTTCGCCACATTCGAGGTAAAGCGTTTTCCTACGAGTTTGTATACATTACCACTTGTGAAATCAGACGAGTCAAGTCTTTAATATCTTGCTAGATCAAACGACTTAAGATTAAGATTAGATCAAGTTAGACGGCACTTGTTATCCCTCGGCCAGAGACTGCTTGACTTACCGACTGATACCTAATGTATATGGTTGCAGCACTGGTATTTATGAGCCAATCAAGTCAGCCACGCCGATAGTGTTAATTGTGTGGGCGTAGCCGACAAGTTTATCCCAAACTGACGGTCATCTGGGTTAGGCAGAGATCAGACCAGGCCGTGTATCGCTCACACGAAGGCGCCTGGAGTACAGCAGCAGGTCAGCTGTCCCTCAGGCCTTGGGGGTGTGATTTCATTGCGGTCACATGCGCTTTGTGTAGTGCCATCGAGGAGGGAGACTTCTACATAATGTCTGCCAAGAAAAATTTCCCCCAGACGACAATGAACCTACGTCATTTATCATCCTTCCCTTCATGTTCTTGGAGCCTGAGATAATTTATGACGGTCCTTTCGCAATAATTTACAGTTTTACCGACTATAGATTTGTTTACAAGTTTGGGAAGTTGGTTGAACGTTAATTCTAAGAGAACACGAGGGGTGACATTCCTCGTAAAATATCGTGTTATAAATCTCCACAGCGTGTTCTCGGATCGTGGGTAGATGTTGGTCGAGAACGTCTTCGAGGGAGTGAGAGAGAGTGAGAGAGAGAGAGAGAGAGAGAGAGAGAGAGAGAGAGAGAGAGAGAGAGAGAGAGAGAGAGAGAGAGAGAGTACCCCTGACAACATATTTTGACAGGAGTTGGGGTTTGCACTTGGCATTTAAACAGAGAGAGAGAGAGAGAGAGAGAGAGAGAGAGAGAGAGAGAGAGAGAGAGAGGATCGTGTCATGAGAGACAGATTGCTGGCACTCAAGGCTTATTCTCTGCTTTTACAGATAGATCGACAACCCATTACGTCACATGAGACATCTTCATGCTCACAACTCACTGATTATATAGAGAAACTGATCAACCATTTGTCTCATACTCACACCCACACACGTCTTGCCTTACATCCGAAGAACAGTTAACCATCTTTAAGTTATCCATTTATCTTTCTAGTGAATTCGCCATTTTTATGGCGTTTTATACAATTGACATGTGAATTACCGCAATATTGTGAAAAAAATTCACTAGAACTGGTCCACTATCATTGTGAATAACACACACACACACACACACACACATATACACACATGCAGACCCACATATACACACACACACACACACACACACACACACACACACACACACACATACACACACACACACACGACACACACACACACACACGACACACAGACACACACACACACACACACACACACACAGACACACACACACACACACACACACACACACACACACACACACACACACACACACAGACACACACACACAGACACACACACACACACACACACACACACAGACACAGACACACACACACACACACATACACACAGGCTCCTCAGACCCCGCTAGAGGGAAGGGGTCTGGGCTTCTTAAAGCACCCATCCAGGATGTCCTCAGAAGGGGAGAAGGTGGGGGGGGGGCGCCACCCTTCCATCATCCTCCCTCGAAAGCCCCTCTATACGATGCCCTTCTCCCTCCCTCCCTCCCTACATTCTACCCTCCCCCTCCACTCCAAGAAAGAGAGAGAGAAAAAAAAATATCTCGTTTCTGTGCCCATGCCTTTCCTATGGCCTAATTTGGCCTAGCAGTGCTGCCATCTGCATGTTTATCGGGCCGTTTCCTCCCCCTCGCTAATAAGGAGGGCCACAATCAGGCCATCCCTAGCCAAACTACTGGTGGCGCGGGCCCTGGAGGGCCCCCACCACCTCTTATCATAGCCCCCTCCCACCACCCCTTTTCCTCCTTACGTTTTTCATCCACTTCCTTTCTTTACTCTCTCTCTCTCTCTCTCTCTCTCTCTCTCTCTCTCTCTCTCTCTCTCTCTCTCTACAACATCGTCTGTAGACCTCGCCCCCCCCTTCTCTTTATCTCTCTTTCTCTTTCTCACACTCAGGGAGCATCAGTGTTGAGACACCACTATTCTATGCATAAGAATGAGATGATGGAAATAAGAAATTTCAATGTTCCGGGTTTGTTTTGCTGAACACCATGTGACTCACGGGGTTCCCCGGGGCCAAGCTCTGCTGCCGCTACTGCTGCTGTGCTGAGCTGTGGACCTGTCCTCCGGTGTGAGGGGTCATGATGGAGGGGGTCCAGGGCTGTGGCTGCTGTGTGGGGGGGAGGGGTCATGATGGATGAGATCCAGGGCTGTGGCTGCTGTGTGGGGGGGGGGGGGTCCTGATGGAGGGGCCCACTAGGCAAGGCTCATAGTAATGTCGTCTGGGTTGGATCCCCCCTCTTCGTCCTCTCTCACCTAGTGATGCCTGGTCTTAAGAAGATATTCTTCCCGTGGATCTCTCTCTCTCTCTCTCTCTCTCTCTCTCTCTCTCTCTCTCTCTCTCTCTCTCTCTCTCTCTCTCTCTCTCCCAGCGCCGCGTGCAGGAGGAGGGTGACTCGGGATGAATCAGTTTCTATGCTTATGCGTCCTGGTAGGGGTCAGGACCTGCCCCCCCTTGGCAGGAGAGCCACTTATCACCCACAGGTTCGTCCTATCTGCAGGCTTGTGGAGTGGGTGTTTAGGGCGACGTCGGTCGGTCGGTCGGTCGGTCGGTGCCACTGTGGTGGTAGGTCGGGCTAAAGGCTCCTAACCCACCCCTCCATCCCACCCACCCACCACCTACCTACCCCTACCCCTTCCCCCCCCCGACAAGTAGGACGCCTCCCTGGGGGAGGAACACCCCCCCCCACACCCCCACCCCCACACCCCCACCCCCACACCCACACCCCCCACACCCACACCCCCCACACCCACACCCCCCCCACACCCACACCCCCTCAAGTGTCTGACGGCGGAGGTGTTGTTGATAAGCTTTTGTTTACTCGTGTGGAACGAGGATCCAGGAGGACATATCCCCCCCACCCTCCCTCCCTCCCTCCCTCCCTCCCTCCCTCCCTCCCTCCCTCCCTAGACACGAGTGTGCCGTGATATCATCTCTCAGGGGCGTGAGAGACGGCAGGTTTATCTCTCCCTCGAGATGGACAGGGAAGGAGACGCCCCCCTGGAGCTGTCGCAACCCAGCCGCCAGGGAGGTGTTACATCTGGGGCGTCTTGATGGTACTGCTGCTCCTGCTGCTGTAGTGGGAGGGCGTGGGTGATGCAGCAGGGTACTGAGGGGGGGCAACAGGAGGAAGTGGTGCAGCTGATGGGTGACGGGCGCGAGAGCCTTTGACCTGACCTTTGAAGGGTCAAAGGCGAGGCCATCACACCCAATGATCATACGGTACAGACAACCCCATACACGACCTGGCTCACCTGTCAACAATACAATCAAAACTGGCGACATAAAGACAAACAATAGATGTAAACAATAGATGTAAACAATGGATGTATTCCTGAGGCTTTTGTTAATTAATTCCTGAGATAATGTTAAACAAGAGACACACCTCAGATACAGCATGTACTCTTCGCTACAGTAACATGTACGACACACATTTCGCGGCCACTAAGGCGTTCTTTCTGCTCTACCTTGACTGACTGACCTCCTCTTCTCCTTTGTTGCAACATTCACCTCCACCCAACCAATCAACATGAATGACCTAATACTTTCAGCGGGTCATGACATAGTCGCACCACTAATCACGCCCCCTGTCGAGTGTCTTTGACCTGATATCTTGCGGGACGTGGAGGATGATATGGTAGCCCCTCTCACAAGTCACGACCAGTTGAAGAAGGGAAGGATGGGGGAGGGATCAATTCCCCCTTTAGATATAGTCTTAGAGGGAGGAAGGGGGATGGGAATGGGGAAGGGAGGGGATGGGACTTTGGTCATATCCAGATGACGTAGACCAAACAGACATGGACAAGTCTGCCAGATAAACCCCCACCACACGGGCTACGATCATGACACACAGACAGACACACAGACAGACACACTGACAGACACACAGACAGACACACTGACAGACACACAGACAGACACACTGACAGACACACAGACAGACACAGCGACAATGACCCCCCTCGCCTTCTCACCCAACGGCTCTTTCTGTACACTTCGTGAAGACGTTCACCTGGTGACCACCTCCGTCCTGAACATGGTCACCAGATCTGGAGAGACAAAATGTGATCACCAGAGAAGGAGACGTAGACTGACGGTTTGTGTTCTGTGTGCCAGGCCTGTAGCCCACTCACGGCGTGTAGCGCCTGTCTGTGCAGTGTCTGACGGTGCCAAGGAGGTGAGTTACGATGCCATGAATAGTGCTAAGGGGCAACCTGGCTGTACCATGGTGTAACCTGGCTGTACCATGGTGTAACCTGGCTGTACCATGGTGTAACCTGGCTGTACCATGGTGTAACCTGGCTGTACCATGGATATTTGCTACCCCAGGGGACACCACATGTAACGTGGGAGTGCCAGGTATGGTAGTGGCACTGATGATACAATCCCTGGATGCAGTGAGGGTCAGGGTGCCACACGAACATCATGATTGTGTGTGTGTGTGTGTGTGTGTGTGTGTGTGTGTGTGTGTGTGTGTGTGTTGCTGGATACATTGTGGCCTGTGTGTGACTCCTCATATCTCCTAGTGTGGTGCTGGGTCAGGTCTGTGGTCCTCCTCTATGAGCGGCCCGGATCTGTATGTGGCCCGCTGGTGTATGTGGCCCGCTGGTGTATGTGGCCCGCTGGTGTATGTGGCCCGCTGGTGTATGTGGCCCGTTTCTTAATTTTTCTAGGAATGTGGTTGTTTGTGTCTATGTGTTTGCAGGTCTAGAGTTTGTGTGTCTTTCCGTATCTCTGTGTTCTTTGTTAATCATATTTATATATATATATATATATATATATATATATATATATATATATATATATATATATATATATATATATATATATATATATATATATATATATATATATATATAATTTTTTTTTCTTTTTGTTTACATGCATGTTTTGTGTACACATAGACTCATGTGTGTACGTTGTATTTCCAAATTTACATATGAGCGTACCGAGGAAGCATTGTTAATAGTGAACATATCCACAAGTCTTGTCTGAACCAGTTTCTCAGAACCCAACCCATCATGAATTTAACCCTTCACTTACTTATACTTGTAAGTGAGGGAGGAAATGTCCCATGCTTGCTACAAGCAGGGTGGAAGGGGTGGGGATTTAAAGCCCCCCTTGATAACCTTGACAACACTGTCCCCCTTACAAGCAGGTTAGGAAGGACTTACAAGCAATCAATGATAACCTTGACAACACTGGCTTCCTCAAACACAACTATATCAATGATTCCTCATGACTTGTATGTTACAGTGTGTGATGACCTTTGACCCCCGGACCAGGCCTGACCTTCATAATGACTAATAGCCTTCGTTTCTTCGTTCATCGTAAATAGTCTACTTTTCAATTGTTCATTTCTACCAAACAAGAACCTGTATTTCAGACTGAACTTAGATGTCTCAAATAAGAACAGGTTTAGAAATAAACGCGAAAGCTTGGATCAATACCTTAAGCTCAGCGAAGCTTAAAACTTTGGTACAGATGCCTCGAAATATATCAAATCCATTCCTTTCTCAACAAGCTTGGGTATACATATTTACACACCTATGTATCAAAATGGAACAGCAAACACTCACTGTATCACCATCAATGTATGTTAATATCCTTCGTTAAACCTGGATGTATATACACGTATATACTGAGAAGTAAAACTCGCCTCCAGAGCCTCCATATATATGTCTGTAGTCAACCCTGAACTTAATTAACATGTATATGTGTGTGTGTGTGTGTGTGTGTGTGTGTGTGTGTGAGTGTGTACACGAGATGGTAAACATCACGTTATTTCTCATTGGATCATTAGGAAATGTATCACAAAGGGAAAAAGTTCCTTTCGAGCCGTTAATGGAGATCATTACTAACCCGGAAGTAGAGACAATAAACCGAGGCAGACTCGTTCGTGTTCGACAGGGAAAGGCGATGTGATGTAAACACTGGAGACTGGATGTGTACACTACCCTCCCTGTACTGCTCATTGTGGCCTGACTCACCATGTGTTGTACATAACGCACGCACACACACACGCACACACACACACACACACACACACACACACGCACACACACACACACACACACACACACACACACACACACACACACGCACACATATATATATATATATATATATATATATATATATATATATATATATATATATATATATATATATATATATATATGTATATATTGCAAGAGGTCACATTGGTACGTAATAATTTCCCAAATGCATTACGTATATGCAGTCCGGACTTTATTGATGATTAGTTTGAGAAGATATATTCTATTGGATCCAAGTTAAAGTTTCCTAGATCTTTCATGGATAAATCTTTTGAATTGGCAAAGAAGTCATTTTATAAAGTTAAACCCAAACTTCCCCTTGATACCAAGAATCTTTAAGCTTTCCCTTTACTCATAATTTTACATTGCTTCCCAGGTTGCTAAAATCCTTTAAAGTAAATATAGCCTTCAACAGTAACAATACTTTAAAGAATATCTCAATCAAAAACTCGCCAGAAAATTCTGCGGGCCGTGTTTACATAATCCCTTGTAAAAGCTGTAATACGTTTTATGTTGGGCATACTATTAAGAATCATTATGTTAGATTTAAGCAACATGAATGTAGTATAAGAACAGGACAAGAATCAAATGCTTTGTTGATCATTTTAGGAATTATGACCATTGTGCTGACTGAAGTAACGCTAATTTATTCATTTACTGCAACTCTACCTCGAGAAATATCATTTAATCTTTTATCATTTAATGCCCAAAAAAGTGTGATATTAATATGAGTGACGGTCTACACAAACTGGATAGCTTTGTCGTAGGCAAAATTTGTAAATAGTCCTCTCTCTCCTGCCCACATGATACAATTTGATGACATGCAAGATGCCAGACCCAAACACCATCATCTATTGATGCTTGTTTACCAGTGGCGTCTTGCCTACGTCTGTTCCTTATATATATCAACTGACTGCTCTACGTTTTATATCTCGTTCTTGTATATCCCCCCCCGACGATGTGATCATTACACGAAAGTGCACTTGGGAACTTATCATGTTTTATTTTCCTTGTGTAGAGGTGGTAATTGACACGACAAACGGTAGAGAATCGAGTTTAATCCAAACGTTTCGATGCGATTGTGTTCATCAGTGAACTGAGTAAGGAATGCAGATCAAAGATTCACCCAGGTGGTCAACCGTTTCCCTGCCTACATCCCACGTCTCCTAATTGGTGGGTCGTCTCCCTTGGCTCCGCCCCTCCTCAACGCTGGTGTAAAAGTCCACCTTTGCCTCTGCCCGTGCCCAGGTGACGTCATCAGGTCTCGAACCGGTCGAATCCCTTAAAATTATGTATCCTGCTTCTAGAACTCTCCTCGACCTCTTGTTCAAGCTTCTGTCTACAACCTGAACATTTTCCCACCTTGGAAGGTGAGGAGCTTCGTCCACATAGACGACAATCGTGTTAGATGTTCTCTGACGTTTTGTAACCCACTTTATGGTTTCCCAGTCTTGACTTTTCATAATACGAGTTGCTACATCCTGCTACACGCCTTTTTACCTGCAACATCTCGCAGTCTTCTCCCCAGATGCAACCAGTGATCATCTTGGTGATACGGCAACACCAAGAACCTTCTGGAACTATGAGGTTCCTTGGCTTTGGAGTTGAAAGATTTCTTTCTTGGGCTGTACAAATATTTGTCGACCAAGGTCTTGGGTTCCGTGTGGGACGATTCAGTCGTATAAATTCCGCTGATTTGACCATCAAGTGATTCTGGACTGCAAATACTGCACGCAGGAAGCAACATTGTGGTGAACACGACTTGTTTCTCTTGTATGCTGGTGAGCTGAGTAGAAGCGTATGTAGGAGCAAACATTTGTAGGTTTTCGATGCTGAAGTCGAACTGGCTTACGTGTCTCTGTACCGTGACATCCAAGAGAGGCAAGATACACATGTTTTCTTGTCCACAGATGAGTCCAGGGAGGTAATAGCCGATGTCTTCTTTATCCAGACATATTCAAATTAACGTCATGTACATAACGAGACCATCTGGTGCCTGTGGGTGTAACGTTGGCATAAAGTTTTCACTACGTATTCCCTGCGTGTCGTAGAAGGCGACTAAAAGGGAAGGGAGCGGGGGGCTGGAAATCCTCCCCTCTCGTATCTAATTTTCCAAAAGAAGGAACAGAGAAGGGGGCCAAGTGAGGATATTCCCTCAAAGGCTCAGTTCTGTTCTTAACGCTACCTCGCTAAAGCGGGAAATGGCGAACACTATAAGAAAAAGAGAAGAATATATATATGTATGTATTGGAAAGGATCACAATTTTGCGCGTGATCAAGATATTCCTATGAGTCCACGGGGAAAATGAAACACGGCAAGTTCCCAAGTGCACTTTCGTGTAATAATCACATCATCAGGGGAGACACAAGAGAGAAATATAAGTCAGTTGATATACATCGAAGAGACGATGTTTACCAAATGGCGTCCTAGCTTCGTCTCTTCGATGTATATCAACTGACTTATATTTCTCTCTTGTGTCTCCCCTGATGATGTGATTATTACACGAAAGTGCACTTGGGAACTTATCGTGTTTCATTTTCCCCATGGACTCACAGGAATATGTATATGTGTGTGTGTGTGTGTGTGTGTGTGTGTGTGTGTGTGTGTGTGTGTACAGCCCCAAGACCTCTATCATGGGGCTCCTGCAGCTTCTAGGCTTGCGCTGCAATCAGTAGCTGGGAAACTATTGCTTCCTGTGGCTCGAGAAGGTCCTTAACGAGAGTGTACTTCATGTCTTATGAAACATTTGGATCACTAGATACCGGATACGTCACGTAGAATTATCTTGCGATAATTGGATTATTATTTCTACATCGTAGATCCACTTTTCAAAGTAACTGAAAATACAATTAGTTTAGAAAGTGAACAAAACATCTACTACGTCTGATATTGTTTCCTTCTGGTTGGTCTCGTTCCTGAGAGAGTCGGAGAGGACCAGAATTGGTCCAAAATAAGGACTTACGTTCTAGGAAACTCTACTGACACCGGTACATTACGTATTAGTCGTATACCAGAGCGCCATCTGCGGCTGGGAGTGACCGCGTTGGTGGAGCTGCCAGGCGCATGATAAGGGTCTCCCGCACGCCCGCTCTCCCAAGTCAACAAACTCTCGTACCTGAGCCGGACATTGTCGGACCGTTCAATGTATTTTCGGTAGTAAAAATGTGATGTATTCCCCCTACAGAATTTATTATAAAGGGCCATAAAATGTGTGTGTGTGTGTGTGTGTGTGTGTGTGTGTGTGTGTGTGTGTGTGTGTGTGTGTAGGACAGGTAGCTGGAGGCCTCATAATTCATGACGAGGTTGCCTCCTGATGGAAAGTGACACTATCCTCATTTTCTATGAGGACAGATTCAGGACAGCAAAGCAGAGGGATCGTCCACACCCACCACTCCCTCCGGCTCAACAGTCTGTGGGTGAATAACCGAACGCGGGTGTGGGGGAGTCCAGGCAGCATGGAGGGAGTATACAGCCAGAGATATTCTATAGGAAAGTGATGCATGAGAAAGAGTGAGAGAAAGACTCAATCATGATACGAAAAAAAGAGAATAAATGTGACTCAAACAAGAGGGAAAATAGGTGTATTTTTTGTTTTTTGTTTTGTTTTTTGTTCCTTCCTGGACAGACTTATTTACTGGTATCCGATTTTGTCGAAGAATTTGTCATTTTTTTTTTATTTAAAGATACAGACTGCCCTCACCTCGACGACATCTGGCGGCCGTTTATTTTAACATTTTGTAACCTTGATGCTGAAAAAATACTGTATCCTGTTGTTCATCTCGAATTTTCCTTCTTTTGTTTAATTTCGTACTATGATTTCTGGTACCGAATCCTGTACCAAATATAAAGAGATTGTCAAGGATTATGTTGTCGAAATGACGTAGTATTTTGAAAAACTACTTCAGAGGTTTTAATGAAAATGATGGAATTGGTTTTATTGTTCCTCTCTGTATTCGTTCTGGTTATCCTTCGTCTATGCAGTCTAATTTGGTGACCAGAACTGAACAGTGTGTCGTAAATGAGGTTAGGCCAAGGAAGGCTATAAGATGTATGTCCTTCGTTATATTGTCTATATTTCTAGCTTGGAAATCTCATATTGTATTTGCTTTACCACAAGCAGCTTGGCATAGCTTGGCGTATATCAGGTCTGGGATCATTTCTATCATTTCCAAATCATTTTCTTTTTGCTTTTATTTAGGTGACTAACTTGGCATTATATATATCGTTGATCAATATCTTTCCAGCCAAAATGTATGACACGTACTTTGCATTTGACTACAGTGAAGTCTACTAACCATGTCTGCTATCACTCCACCTACTTAAATCATTTCTTATCCAATCGTCTACAACCTCAGCCAGTCGACCCTTGACTGAACGTAAGTTCTTAATTTCGTATCAGCGGCAAATCTTGAGATTTTGATCGTGTATAAGATCGACCCATTTGTACAGTAAAGGGAGGGAGTTGTACTATTCTGGGCCCCAGACTCTTAAGATATGTCTACAATCATACAACTTTGTAAAGTTGTGAATGTGATTACCTTTTGTGTGTTACGATAAAAGTTTGGCACTCGTGTTGCCCCGTCTCTTAACCCTGTATACCGTGCCTTTACTCCCATATGTGTACACACACACACACACACACACACACACACACACACACACACACACACATATATATATATATATATATATATATATATATATATCCTTGACAACTCTCTTGTTCTGGTGTTGTGGTGATAGAGTGGGTTCTGTGCATCACATCTGTGCACACAGTGCTCGCTGCTATGTTCCTTTGAGCAACAGAGACCATTAATTTGTCCCGTGTAAGATGGTCATCAGAGATGGGTCTCCTCGTCTCAGTGTGTCCTGTCTTCATAATGTTCTGTTTGGTCAGCTTGAACATCAACAACCAAGGCTTCGACCACCGCCTTTGTCTGTGTGTGTGTGTGTGTGTGTGCGTGTGTGTGTGTGCGCTCACCCCTGCCAGGGCCCCCAGGGTCCCTCCCACCGACGGCGTTGGTCGGGTTTGTCGGCCGACACACCCGACCAACGCTCCGAATTTCTTCTCAGCGACGCAGCGCCATCTGAGGCAGTTAATGGCCTATAACATTGTGCTGGGAGAGTGACCATGGCCTGGTGAGAGTACCACTCTCCCACCACCTCTCCCACACCCTTGCCTCTGTGGCCAGGCGGGGGAGGGGGGGGGAGAGGGAAACATGAGGTAAGGTCGGCTGTATATGAGGGGTCATATGTGGTCCTCATGTCTCGTGTGGATCTTGTATTGAGTGTAACCCCTCATGTCATGTCTGACCCTCATTCTAAGTGTGGCCCTCATGTCAGGTGTGGCCCTCATGTCAGATGTGGCCCTCATGTCAGATGTGGCCCTAGATATAGACCTCATGTCAGCTGTGGCCCTCATATCATTTATGACACTCATGTCAGGTTTGGCTCTCATGTCAATTATGACCTTCACGTCACGTGTGATCCTCATATCATATATGCCCAGCACGTTACGTGTGACGTCATTTATACCCAGCATGTCACGTGTGACGTCATTTATGACCCGCATGTCACGTGTCACGTCATCTATGACCACGTCCGGCGTTGATCCTCATGTCAGATGTTATTCATGATACAGTGAGTTTTGCACACGTCGCTCCACCACGTCACTAGACCTGCTGACCTAGACAACCATCCATGATCCACACAACTGTTCCAGCCTGACCTCCCCATGATAGAACCCGTAAATCTATCGTCCGGAGGCTGAACCGTGGTCACATATCTATCTTCCATCTGAACATGGCTAATGCAAGGGGCGAAACTTCGTGTATAAAACTCAGTTATTTTCGGAGGACAGTAAAGAAGTTGTTTTCGCTCTTCCTCCTGAATTGGGAAGAGTCCTATTACCTGCTTTTTTTAGTGGGGCTCTGGCAGCGCCCAGGAAGCTGGCCACGTCCACCAGGTGGGAGCACGGGTCATAAAGTGTGGTGGTGCTGTGTGTGTGTGTGTGTGTGTGTGTGTGTGTGTGTGTTGTGTGTGTGTGTGTGTTGTGTGTGTGTGTGTGTGTGTGCGTGTCTACGTGGGTAGAGAGCAGTATGATGGCATGGTAGTCTCGAGGGTGTGGTATGGCTGTGAGTCGTGTCCTCTGAATGTTCCAGACCGGCAGAGGGTCGACGTGCTGGCAAGGGAATCGCTTGAGGACGGTAGGTGATGTGGGCAAAGGTGATCACGTTGGCAGTGAGAACATTAGAGAGGTGTGTGGAGGTGAGCGGTGTACGAGAGGTGAGCAGGGTACACTGGTGGTTTGGAAGTATGGAGAGGATGAGTGAAGAGAGATTGACAAAGTGGAGGGAGTAAGGGATCAGGAGCGACAGAGAAAGAGATGGAAGGAGAGAGTGAAAAAAAAATACTCTGAGTGTTTGGGGTCTAAATATGCAGGAGGGCGTGAGGCGTCCGAGAGATAAAACAAATATGAGCGATGTGGTGTAGAGGGGGCGACGCGGTCAGGAAGTGGGCAGGAAAAACCACGGAAAGGTTTGTGGGGGCCTGGTTGTGGAGGGGGGGACCTGGTTTCGGTTCATTATGCATGACAGCTGGAGAATGGATGTCAGAAAATGTTTGCCCTAACGCTTTCTTGCTAACGCAGGAAACGGCGAACAGTATGTATGTGTGTGTGTGTGCGTGTGTGTGTGTGTGTGTGTGTGTGTGTGTGTGTGTGTGTGTCTGTGGTGTGTGTATGTGTGATTTAAGAAAGAATGAACAAGATCTATAGATTATGTCCTGTTGATGTTAGATGCAGCTAAACATGTTAAATCTCTCTCTCTCTCTCTCTCTCTCTCTCTCTCTCTCTCTCTCTCTCTCTCTCTCTCTCTCTCTCTCTCTCTCTCACCAGTGACACACAGGCGGGTTCCTCCCTCCCCTCCTCCTCCTCCTCCTCAGGCTAAGCACCCGGGACTTTTGTGGATTGTTAATAGCTGATGTTAAACACCCCGACTCTCCCACCCGTCTCCCTAACCTCTCTCCCCCACTCCCCTCCCCTTCTCCCTCCCCCTGCTACAGTGCCACACAGGTTGGGGGGTAGGGGGGGGGTTACCTTGATAAGGAAGTTAATAATGGAAGGTAATTAGTGCAGACTTAGAAGCGTGGTCACCCCCACCTCTGCCTAATGCCCCACACATTTTATCCACAGATTTTTCTCACCAGATCTTTTCCCCTAATATTTTCTTTCCCGAATTTTTTCCTCAAATTTTTTTCGTCGATTTTATTTTTCACCTCAGTAATTTTTTCCCCCCTAGATTTTTTTTCCCCTCAAATCATTCTTGCAAGATTTTTTTCCCCTATATTTTCCCCAAATATTTTTTCCCCTCATACGTAAGGACCTAAGGATGTGGCCTTTAATAGCTTGCCTTTGAGGAGCAATACGTAATACCTGACACATAAACGGTAACTTACTTGGCACTTTCCATAAAACCTTAAACTTTTAGTAAACATCACAAACTTTCACATTTTACTCCCGAAAAAAGTTTTTCTTTTTTTCCCCCCACGCCGTACACTTTGCCACATGGATATTTTTCCTTAAGAAACGTCAAAATGAATGATCAAGTCTTGCATTCTATTTGACACGGACTAATCAATCGTATATATATATATATATATATATATATATATATATATATATATATATATATATATATATATAGATAGATAGATAGATAGATAGATAGATAGATAAATAGATAGATAATTAGATAGATAGATACCTATAGATTTAGATATATGTCAATTGACAGACGAACATATACCACAGCTCCCTATCCACATCCAGGCCCTACAGACCTTTTCATGGTTTACCCCGGCCGTTTCACATGCTATGGTTTGGTACATTTACAGCATGTCGACCCCTGTATACCACATCGTTCCACGTCACCCTATCCCATACATACCTCTCCCTCCTCCACCAGTGGTGTATCACCAGCAAACAACAGCTGACTCACTTCTCAAGCCCTCTCATCCCTACTTCCCTAAATACCTTCCATTCCTCGCCCATTCCCTTTGCTTCATTTACTCTCACCTTTTGCCATTTTGCACTCAATTTCTCCTGGTATTTCATCAAACAAGTTTCTTTTCCATGCTCACTTACTCTTACCGCTCTCTTCTCCAGGTATTTATTCCTCTTTTCTGAAAAAAATCAACAAGTCTTCAACCTTCTCCTTCACAAGACAGTGACCAGATATCGCACCAGCTGCCTCCCTCAGCAACTTTACATCCAAAAGTCTCTCTTTTACACGCCTATCAATTCATATGTAATATGATAATGCCCGCTGACCAGCTCCTTCTACTTACATACGTATACTTATGTATATCTCTCTTTTTAAATCAGGTATTCCCAATCACCAGTCTTTTTTCAGCACAAAACTCCACAAGCTCTTCACCATTTCTATTTACAACACTGAACACCCCATGTACACCAATTATCACACCTTTGCATTCAAATCACGCATCACTGTAACCCGGTCTCGTGCATCAAAACTGCTAACACACTCACTCAGCTACTCCCAAAACACTTGCCTCTCATAATCACCCATCTCTCCATCCACTTTCAGTTTTGGATAACCATAGCACTGTTTGGCTTATACTTCAGTGGAATAATGGTTTATGTCACATGGCTCACTATAGCAGATGTTCGTATTGTCCACCATTGCCATCTTGACACTGTTGACAACGGCGACCAACAGAGGAACGGACTCTAAGGTTACTGTTGGTATGTGTGTACAGAACCCTCCCTGTGTTATGACGCAGTTCTTGAAGTGTAGCTGGTTTCCTACCGTACATAGTACGGTAGTAGTCAGTTCAATCGAGACTGACAGTGTTCCCCAGGGCAGTGCCACCCAGGTCAGTGCCTCCCAAAACAGTGCCACCCAGAAGAGTGCCACTCAGGATAATACTGCCACGGACAGTGCCATTCAGGATGGTGCCATCCAGGAAAATGCCACCCGACAGTGTTCCCAAGGACAGTGCCGTCCAGGACAGTGCCACTCAGGATAGTACCACCCAGGACAGTGCCACTCAAGACAGTGCTTTCCAGGACAGTGCCACCCACGATAGTGTCCCCATGACAGTGCCAACTAGGACAGTGCCATCCAAAACAGTGCCACACAGGACAGTGCCATCCAAGACAGTGCCACTCTACCCCAGCGTGGTTTAGTGCCACTGTGATACGCCATTGTTAAACCCACGTAAATTAACAGTGATTTTTTTTAACAAGATCCTCTATGAGCAAGACTAGTGGAAGGGGAAATATGGGAAAGGGAAATAAGAGAAACAGAAGGAAAGGAGATTGAACGATTGGAGGATTAACAAGGAAGAGAAGTGGAAGGGAGTGGAAGAGGCCAGGGAGAGTTCTGTGGAGGGATGGCATAACATGGGACGGACCACCGTCACATGAACGATGATATAACAAGGAACTAGATGGAAAACGAGAAGAGAAACACATGACTGAAACTATGGAACAGAAGAATGGAAAAGATCTGTACCTGTGGTGGCAGGAAGGGAGGGAGAGAAGCGATATGAAAGTTTGTGGAAGAGAAAAGAGGAAGACTAATGCTGTGGTGTTCTGGGAAAAGGCAGGGAACGCGATAGATAAGGAGACATGGTGACCCCGCACGTTATCTAGAGCCGGGACTACGGTAAATGACTCGCAAAGAAAACGGGGGACTCGGCCCTGTGGAATCGCTTCCCATCTTCGCCCCCCCCCACCCACCCACCCACCCCCGGACGCCATTTTTGTCCCCTCACGGTTCTTCTTCCTTTTTTTCCCTCACACTTTTTTTTATGGATCTTTATGCAAATTCGAGGTTAATGTGTGCAAATGTAGAGTGTGTGGAGGTAGCGGAGGCGAGAGGCGCGGTCGGGGGGGGACCCGACTCCCCCCCCCAAAAAAAAATCCCCCCCTCTCCCTCCCCCCCCCTCAAGCCATGCCCTCATTGTCTCTCTAAGTGTTGGCCTTAATCACGTCTACCCCCCCCCCCCCACCCCCACCCCAGCGGGGGAGGAGGGGGAAGGAGGGGGGTCGGTCGGTGGGATGGGGGGGTGATCGATGGGTGGGGGGTGAGGGAGGGAGGGAGGAGGGAGGGAGGGGGACCTGGATGAGTGTCGTCTGCTTCAACGGTGTTAATATTAACATGTTGAAGTGTGGCAGAGGGTAACCATGTTTACGTTTTCATTATCAAGGAATGGTTGATTATAGTCGATAACCGATACCATTTATTTATCATTTATTACACCCAGGACCCTCCCCTTTTTTTCCAAGGGGTTCTTATAGTTCCAAGGCTGCGCTACGCTCAGTAGCAGGGATAGGGTTGATTCCTGTACAGATAAACGTTCTTTGACGATGATATATACAACCTCGCCAGGCATGACTTTTACACTGCGGGATAACCCCCTTGCAGGCGCAGTCCGGTAGCACCAGAAACTTTGTAGTAGAGTACCAGTACGTAGAACAGAACACATACGTATCACATTGTTGAAGAAAACGTGGAACGGTGTGTTGTATTATACCATCAGTGAGATGTAGAAGATGTAGGAGGGTAGCTACACTGGACTGTGTGTTGCTAGTCTCTTCTTCTACTGTTCTTAAGAGAACTACATCCTTTAAGGGAACAACATCCTTTAAGGGAACAACATCCTTTAAGGGAACTACATCCTTTTGTTTAAGGTAGTGTTAAGGCCAGACCACCTGGCATGGGCCTATGGGTCTGTGTGGTCTGTGAGGCCTGAGCTCTGGCTGAGTTAGGTATGGTTTATGGTACGGTTTAACGAACATCTGGTTTATGTAGGGTTTAGTGTATATATATATATATATATATATATATATATATATATATATATATATATATATACATTGTTTATGATTATCTCAGGATCCATGTTTATAAAAGTGTCCTAATGTTACCCAGGACTTTTCTAAAGTCTCCTGCAGCCCAGGGGCTATTGTGCTTCATCCAGTAGCAGGGAAATGTAGACTCCTTTGGAGAGAGAATTCCCTCGACGAAACCATATTTCCAGTGATACAGGAGTCCGGTAACACCATTACACACACACACACACACACACACACACACACACACACATATATATATATATATATATGTGGAGGAAGTTTGAATGGAGAAAAACTGGAGGAAGTGAAGTGTTTTAGATATCTGGGAGTGGATCTGTCAGCGGATGGAACCATGGAAGCGGAAGTGGATCATAGGGTGGGGGAGGGGGCGAAAATTTTGGGAGCCTTGAAAAATGTGTGGAAGTCGAGAACATTATCTCGGAAAGCAAAAATGGGTATGTTTGAAGGAATAGTGGTTCCAACAATGTTGTATGGTTGCGAGGCGTGGGCTATGGATAGAGTTGTGCGCAGGAGGATGGATGTGCTGGAAATGAGATGTTTGAGGACAATGTGTGGTGTGAGGTGGTTTGATCGAGTAAGTAACGTAAGGGTAAGAGAGATGTGTGGAAATAAAAAGAGCGTGGTTGAGAGAGCAGAAGAGGGTGTTTTGAAATGGTTTGGGCACATGGAGAGAATGAGTGAGGAAAGATTGACCAAGAGGATATATGTGTCGGAGGTGGAGGGAACGAGGAGAAGAGGGAGACCAAATTGGAGGTGGAAAGATGGAGTGAAGAGGATTTTGTGTGATCGGGGCCTGAACATGCAGGAGGGTGAAAGGAGGGCAAGGAATAGAGTGAATTGGAGCGATGTGGTATACAGGGTTTGACGTGCTGTCAGTGGATTGAATCAAGGCATGTGAAGCGTCTGGGGTAAACCATGGAAAGCTGTGTAGGTATGTACATTTGCGTGTGTGGACGTGTGTATGTACATGTGTATGGGGGGGGGTTGGGCCATTTCTTTCGTCTGTTTCCTTGCGCTACCTCGCAACCGCGGGAGACAGCGACGAGGTATAAAAAAAAAAAAAAAAAAAATATATATATATGTGTGTGTGTGTGTGTGTGTGTGTGTGTGTGTGTGTGTGTGTGTGTGTGTGACTATATCCAGATAGCCCAGTAACAACCCAGTTCTCCCAGTTCCCTGGAGACGTGCGTTCGTCCAGTGTGGCCAGACTAGGCCTACGTCATGTAGTTAGTGTACACCACTTGGGCTGTCTCCGTCCCCGAGCCATAATATCTCCCAAGATCCTATTCTACAAAATTATTGCCCCAGCTACATAGTTTTGTCTCCCCCCACACCCACCCCTACACCCCCCTCACTCCCCAACGATCCTACCAAAGTTAGACCCTAACTTGTAAGCTGGCTGGGGATTTAAACTGGTTGGGGGAGATAAAAATGGCTTGGGGAGATAAACTGGTTGGGCATATATAGATTGACTGGGGAGATAAATTGACTGGGGAGGTAAATTGGCTGGGGAGGTTAGACTGAGTGGGGAGGTAAACTGACTGGGAAGGAAAATCGGCTGGGGGGGTGGGGAGATATAAACCACATGGGGAGATAAAATGGCTGGGGAGGTAAAATAGCTGGGGAGGTAGACTGAAAAAAAAAAAATAAGTAAGACAGACTGTAAGAGATAGAGTCGAGTTAAGAAGATAGAAGGGTTTTACTAGATGTTATCACAGGGTTAAGGGATCTAGATAAGTTAACTAGGAACCATGTCGTCTGCTGAGGGTCGTAACTAGATAATGTACGATGGTTGACCGTCTGAACCAGGACACGACTTGACGACCTTGCTAGAGAACTAGAAGTTAACTAGACGTTGCTAGAGAACTAGAATGTAACTAGACGATGTTAGAGAGCTAGAACGTAAATAGACGTTGCTAGAGAACTAGAAGTTAACTAGACGTTGCTAGAGAACTAGAGGTTAACTAGACGTTGCTAGAAAACTAGAGGTTAACTAGACGTTGCTAGAAAACTAGAGGTTAACTAGACGTTGCTAGAGAACTAGAAGTTAACTAGACGTTGCTAGAGAACTAGAGGTTAACTAGACGTTGCTAGAAAACTAGAGGTTAACTAGACGTTGCTAGAGAACTAGAGGTTAACTAGACGTTGCTAGAAAACTAGAGGTTAACTAGACGTTGCTAGAGAACTAGAGGTTAACTAGACGTTGCTAGAGAACTAGAAGTTAACTAGACGTTGCTAGAGAACTAGAGGTTAACTAGACGTTGCTAGAGAACTAGAGGTTAACTAGACGTTGCTAGAGAACTAGAGGTTAACTAGACGTTGCTAGAGAACTAGAGGTTAACTAGACGTTGCTAGAGAACTAGAAGTTAACTAGACGTTGCTAGAGAACTAGAGGTTAACTAGACGTTGCTAGAGAACTAGAGGTTAACTAGACGTTGCTAGAGAACTAGAGGTTAACTAGACGTTGCTAGAGAACTAGAGGTTAACTAGACGTTGCTAGAGAACTAGGGGTTAACTAGACGTTGCTAGAGAACTAGAGGTTAACTAGACGTTGCTAGAGAACTAGAGGTTAACTAGACGTTGCTAGAGAACTAGAGGTTAACTAGACGTTGCTAGAGAACTAGAGGTTAACTAGACGTTGCTAGAGAACTAGAGGTTAACTAGACGTTGCTAGAGAACTAGAAGTTAACTAGACGTTGCTAGAGAACTAGACGTCAGCTAAGCGTTACTACGTTACTAGACGTGAAACAGACGATGCCAGAGATTAGAAGTTCAACTAACGCTGTTAGAAAACTAGAGGCGTACTAGAACTTACTAGAGAACTAGAGAAGTTAAGACAGGCGTCACTAGTGGACTAGAGGGAGCGTTTACAAGGCTTGGCTAGAGAACTAGAGAAGAAATAATGTAACTATTCCTTACAAGGGTAACGTCTACAGCCGACGGGGGTGTAGTTAGGTGGTACGGGGGGAGGGGGGGGGGGGAGGGTCCACTGACCCCCTAAGGGCAAGGGACTGAAAATTGTATCATTCGTGTGTGTGTGTGTGTGTGTGTGTGTCCTGCAGGAGGGGAGCATGACGGAGGCGTAGGATGTTGAGGATCCTGCTGCAGAAGAGGACTAAGGAAGGGAGAGAATAGGAGGATTATATACAGGGGAGAGAGAGAGAGAGAGAGAGAGAGAGAGAGAGAGAGAGAGAGAGAGAGAGAGGGGAGAGGGGAAAGGGGTTCATGTATATGGGATAGGGGAAAGGGGTTCCTATATATGGGAGAGGTGGAAGGGCAACAGTCCTGTTTATATAGTGGTCGCAGGTCAGCTGTCACTGTGTGGCACCTGATGCTTCATGATGGTAACGCCTGAAACTTCAGAACTACATCATGAGCAAGACTTATATATACAGACCAGATGGTAAACTTCCTCGTATACAGACCAGATGGTATACATCCTCATATACAGACCAGATGGTAAACCTCCTCATATACAGACCAGATGGTATACATCCTCATATACAGACCAGATGGTAAACCTCCTCATATACAGACCAGATGGTAAACCTCCTCATATACAGACCAGATGGTATACCTCCTCGTGCTCTTAAGGCACGTGCTTCTGGGTCAGCCTCGTCTCTTCTTCGTCTACCTTATCTCTAAGGAGCCAAGACTTTCCTCCTCGTGGAAGCATGCCTTGGTTCAGCCCATCCTTATGAAAGGAGACTGTTCTAGCATATCTTCCTATCGTTTCCATTGCTCTCACTCCTACAGTCTCCGGAGTCTTGGAAACTCTCCAGAACTCTCACAGTTTCTTCAACACTTCGAATCTCATTCCCTTCCTCCACACGACCCACACAGATCTCGCAGCGCAGAGCAGGGTCCACTTGTGGTCATCATCGTATGAGACCCAACCCTCGTCATCCATTCCTCCTGACCCTCAACATCTCCAACCAAAACACTTAATAAGGTCTGGCACGGAGCTCTGCTCACTTGGATTCCTTCCTTTAGATATTCTGTTGTTCTCTGTCTGGTTTCCTCACGCTGTCGGTCCATCGCAGTAGTTCCTTTACCAGTCGGTCCATTGAGGTAGTCATAGCTGGGGCGACTTCTACCTCTTCCACTGTCAACTGTGGTGTTCCTCTGGGCTCTCTCCCATCGCCTACCCTCTTTCCTTGATCCTCCTCTCCATACACGATCTTCTCTCTTCGTCTCTTCAGCCTACTCACTCTTACGCCCACGATTCCACCCTTCATTCCCCAGTTCCTCTTTCCTCCCCTATTCATTCTGAAACTCGTTCTTTTTCTCGTACCGAACCTATTGCCTCTGACGTCAGACCTGGGCAGCAGGTCCGGCTGGTGGAGCAGTAACCTGGCCATACGTTCTCGGACAGTCCTTCCCGGACATCACCCTACCATCGATGTCTCCTGAACCCATCAAAACCTAACCAAACAAAACGTAACCAACCACACACACACACACACACACACACACACGCACGGGAGGGGGAAGGATGTTGCCCGGGGGGATGGGGGGTTGTTAATGCATGGGGGAGGGGAAATTGTCCTGATACGCTTGTTAAATCCGGTGGTGTAACAAGCCATTCTGTTTTTCTCTCTCTACTTCAACCCTACAGTACCCTAGACATGTTGGCTATAACCGTATCTTCCACTTTATCTTGGACGATCCATATAAACGGCTTTTTGAAAAAAAAAGAATTATCTTTTTCAGAAGCTGGAGAAGTTGTACGTTTTGCCACAGTTAACAGTTTCCCTTCTGAAACGCATGGAGAGCTGTTGGCACGCCTGGTGTAGCTCTACTGCCCGTGCTCTCTCTCTCTCTCTCTCTCTCTCTCTCTCTCTCTCTCTCTCTCTCTCTCTCTCTCTCCTTATCACCTCTGTTATCACTTCTCCTCAGCCATCCCCTTGCGATCTCCTTGGTGTTGTTTCCATCTCTCTCTCCTTTACGTGCATCGTCAGCACCCGTGAGGTGTCTGCTCGTGCACCAGGTCCTGGAACCCTGACCAGCAGAGCACGGCTGGCCGCTGCTTCCCGTAGATTATATGTCGAGACCAACCACTCGAGGATTAACCACTATGATGCTTCTTTCTTTTCAATACAAACGAAGCTTTGGATTTTCCTTCCTTCTTTCCTCTCTTCCCATCCTTCTATAAGCTTTCCATCTTTTAAATGTCGGGTTTTCAAAGATCTTCGAAGCTCAAGCTGATTCCACTTGTATTGCTTATCTCTCTCTCTCTATGATAAGCTTTATCTTATCTTTCCTACATATATGGTCTTATCTGCAGGGATATTTTTGCACGTGTTGTGTCGGTCACTGGAAAAGATAAAACAAAAAGTGAAAAGGATAGCAATTATGACGATTAAGTGAGTTTATATAAATGATAACTTAATTGTTTGTTCAACACCAACCATAGTTTGGTCGAGAAGCTGTAGAACCGCTATTAAACACGCTCTGTATAGCGGTCCGGCAGTGCTATGTGTAGCGGCAGTTCAGTGCTACATATAGCGAGGGGACATTGCTATGTGTAGCGGCACTACAGTGCTACATATAGCGGGGGGACATTGCTATGTGTAGCGGCAGTTCAGGGCAAAAAGCAGGTTGGCGGGCGATGTAATTACAGTTTATGGTGTTGCTCGACAAGGGATGAAGATGGTAAAAAAAAGTTGGGTTATATATGGAAATGGTGTTTAGGAAAATGGTTAGTGAAATGGGAAGCTATGGTGTTGGGAAATGGGGAATGGGGCGGTAATGGTGATACACAATGGCGACGTCCCTATTACGTGGAACAGAGGGGGAAAAAGAGAGAAGAGAAAGAGAGATTTGTGGCTTAACTTTACACCAGGAATAATATCGTGTTGTGTCCACCCTCGTGGCTCCTACTGTTGGCACCCGTACTGGAAACTCTGCCAACACAAGGGCCGCCTGCCAACACAATTACCGTCGGCCAACACACGGGTCGTCTACCAGCACAAAGATAGTCTGCCAACACAAGGGTCGTCTACCAGCACAAAGATAGTCTGCCAACTCAAGGATCGCCTACCAACACAAGGATCGTCTACCAACACAAGGGTTGTCGTCTACCAACACAAGGATCGTCTACCAACACAAGGATCGTCTACCAACACAAGGATCGTCTACCAACACAAGGATCGTCTACCAACACAAAGGTTGTCGTCTACCAACACAAGGATCGTCTACCAACACAAGGGTTGTCATCTACCAACACAAGGATCGTCTACCAACACAAGGATCGTCTAGCCAACACAGGGACTGTTTACCAACACAAGAATCGTCAACCACCACAGTGGACGTCTGCCAACAAAGGGATCGTCTGCCAACACAGGGATCCAAGGATCGTCTGCCAACAAACCGCCGCCACAGTAAGAGATCCAACGTATTTCAAACACTCACTAAGCGGTCTGGATTGCCCATAGGATGGGGGTAGGGGAGGGGGGGGGAGGGGCATGGGTGTGTTGGGTAGGGTAATGGATGAGGAGTGAGGGAGGGAGGGGGCAGGAATGAGTGTGTCGAGCCTTGCTCCCTCATCACGCTACACTCTGGCCACCTGCATCTCTCTCTCTCTCTCTCTCTCTCTCTCTCTCTCTCTCTCTCTCTCTCTCGACGATAAGAAGATTTATAGACGGTCAACAAACATTGGCTTTTATGAAGCCGAAGTCAAAGCCAATAAAAGGAATCGAACGCTCGTATCCATGGTAATTCCATTTTTTATTTCGTTCGTTTCGGAAGATCTGAACAAAGAATTAGGCTTTTTTTTTTATATATACATATAACGAAGACCTTGTTATGACTAATTCCCAACCAGATGAATTCTTTTTTTCCCTCTCTCTGTCTCTCTTTATTTGCATAGAATTTAGAATTAAAGACAATATGACGGGTGATCAGCAAGTGTTGCCATATCCACTGGCGTCTGCCGAGTGTTGGGGTATGGCATCACTGTTAACTGTATTACATGTGACACGTGATTTTCTTCACGCCGATAGATGTATATACAGTCATGGTCAACTTAAGCAGAAAGTCTATCTAAGGTGAAATAGATTTCTGTTATGACGTGGAATTGGTAAAAAGGCTGTATGTAATTGCTGTTTGTAGGTACAATTTGTGATTAACATTTTTGGCGTGTTACGGAGACAGAGAGAGAGAGAGAGAGAGAGAGAGAGAGAGAGAGAGAGAGAGAGAGAGAGAGAGAGACAATGAATTTCGAAATGTTCAGTCAATACGACACGTCTTGACTTGGGTGGGGCTGATTAGCGTGAACATAAAAGAAATTTCTTAATAATTATGAGAACGACACATTATCTAATTATCAACATCGAAATATAAAATCAATATAACATATGGGAAATGAATAGAACAGGAAATATCGCTAGGAATATCGCTAGCAACAATCGATACATTTATTACAATATTATGAAAGCAAGGATAACAGTGTGGGGCCAGAGCTACAGGCATTTCTCAGTATCCTTCGTCCGTGGTGTCATATTATTTCACAAAAAGTGGTAAGATACTTTTTTTTCTGTGTGTACAATGTCTTCACTCTTAGATACACACACACACACACACACACACACACACACACACACACACACGAGCGCCAGCGTAAAGCAAAGTACGCATTTATCGACCATCCGTGAGGGAAGGATGAATACCTGGGATTGGCTGTGGGCCGATTGCTATTCCCAGGATTTGAGCTCATGCGGGTGCGACCCAGGAAGGGCCCGTGCTGAGCACAGCCAGCAACGTGAATCACGACAACAGCTTATCATAGTTCTAGAATCATAAACACGACGGTACGGTTCTTAAGTACGACGGTACGATCCTTGAATACGATGGTACGGCTCTTGCGCACGACGGTGCGACTCTTGAGCACGACGGTGCGACTTTTGAGCACGACGGTGCGACTCTTGCGCACGACGGTGCTACTTTTGAGCACGACGGTGCGACTTTTGCGCACGACGGTGCGACTTTTGCGCACGACGGTGCGACTTTTGAGCACGACGGTGCGACTTTTGCGCACGACGGTGCGACTCTTGAGCATGGGGGACCACTAATGAACACGACGGTACGATCCTTGATGGTGCGACCTCTGAGCACGACATACTCAGGGGTCGTACGCCCGTTGCCCTCCCGGGATAAAACAACAGGTCTCGAACCTGGGGACACACGACCTCTGTCTTCAAATACGTCTCCCCAAAAAGACAATTAAGTTCTTCTAAATCGCCCACACGTCCCACTGTTCCAATAATGAATCCGTCTCGCATACCATTTTCTTCTTTATCAACTTCCCGGGTCGTTGTATTGCCCCATATATCATATTTATAATATAGTTTTGTCCTGATTAAAAGAAAAATCAAGATACTACACAAGTCTCGTGTTTCCCAAACTTATCAAAACTGTGGCGGTAAAGAATGTACCAATAAAAATAATTAATCAAAGAATTTTTGCCTCATATAAGGAATCCAATTACATGAGATGTCTTTGATCCTCTCCCTGCAGAGAAACAAGGAGAGAAAAAAAGAGAGAGAAAGAGGATTAAAAGCCAAATTTTTCGCTTCAGTTCCTTTGTCGCGATTGCCATAGACACGTGGGTGTTTATGGAGGAGGTGGGGATGGGGGAGGGAGGGAGGGAGGAGGGAGTGTCTTGTGTGGTGGGGGGTGGGGGGTGGGTGAGGGGTCATGGGATCCAGCACATCTGGAAGGAAGGGGGAGGGGGGATGGAAGGGAGGGGAAGGGGGAGGGGAGGTCCTCCTGCCGTAGGGAGTTTTGTATGTGGGTCAGGCTGGGGACAGTCATGGGGTCATATGGAGAAGGAGAGAGAGGGACATATATATATATGTGTATATATATATATATATATATATATATATATATATATATATATATATTTTTTTTTTTTTTTTCTTTTTTTTTTCCGCTGTCTCCCGCGTTTGCGAGGTAGCGCAAGGAAACACGCGAAAGAAATGGCCCAACCCACCCCCATACA
>NC_092226.1:4448052-4518052 GCF_036320965.1 Panulirus ornatus | reverse complement strand
TTTGCTTAGTCGCTGTCTCCCGCGTTTGCGAGGTAGCGCAAGGAAACAGACGAAAGAAACGGCCCAACCCACCCCCATACACATGTATATACATACGTCCACACACGCAAATGTACATACCTACACAGCTTTCCATGGTTTACCCCAGACGCTTCACATTCCCTGATTCAATCCACTGACAGCACGTCAACCCCGGTATACCACATCGATCCAATTCACTCTATTCCTTGCCCTCCTTACACCCTCCTGCATGTTCAGGCCCCGATCACACAAAATCTTTTTCACTCCATCGTTCCACCTCCAATTTGGTCTCCCACTTCTCCTCGTTCCCTCCACCTCCGACACATATATCCTCTTGGTCAATCTTTCCTCACTCATTCTCTCCATGTGACCAAACCATTTCAAAACACCCTCTTCTGCTCTCTCAACCACGCTCTTTTTATTTCCACACATCTCTCTTACCCTTACGTTACTTACTCGATCAAACCACCTCACACCACACATTGTCCTCAAACATCTCATTTCCAGCATATCCATCCTCCTGCGCACAACTCTATCCATAGCCCACGCCTCGCAACCATACAACATTGTTGGAACCACTATTCCTTCAAACATACCCATTTTTGCTTTCCGAGATAATGCTCTCGACTTCCACACATTCTTCAAGGCTCCCAGAATTTTCGCCCCCTCCCCCACCCTATGATCCACTTCCGCTTCCATGGTTCCATCCGCTGACAGATCCACTCCCAGATATCTAAAACAATTTACTTCCTCCAGTTTTTCTCCATTCAAACTTACCTCCCAATTGACTTGACCCTCAACCCTACTGTACCTAATAACCTTGCTCTTATTCACATTTACTCTTAACTTTCTTCTTTCACACACTTTACCAAACTCAGTCACCAGCTTCTGCAGTTTCTCACATGAATCAGCCACCAGCGCTGTATCATCAGCGAACAACAACTGACTCACTTCCCAAGCTCTCTCATCCCCAACAGACTTCATACTTGCCCCTCTTTCCAAAACTCTTGCATTTACCTCCCTAACAACCCCATCCATAAACAAATTAAACAACCATGGAGACATCACACACCCCTGCCGCAAACCTACATTCACTGAGAACCAATCACTTTCCTCTCTTCCTACACGTACACATGCCTTACATCCTCGATAAAAACTTTTCACTGCTTCTAACAACTTGCCTCCCACACCATATATTCTTAATACCTTCTACAGAGCATCTCTATCAACTCTATCATATGCCTTCTCCAGATCCATAAATGCTACATACAAATCCATTTGCTTTTCTAAGTATTTCTCACATACATTCTTCAAAGCAAACACCTGATCCACACATCCTCTACCACTTCTGAAACCACACTGCTCTTCCCCAATCTGATGCTCTGTACATGCCTTCACCCTCTCTATCAATACCCTCCCATATGATTTACCAGGAATACTCAACAAACTTATACCTCTGTAATTTGAGCACTCACTCTTATCCCCTTTGCCTTTGTGCAATGGCACTATGCACGCATTCCGCCAATCCTCAGGCACCTCACCATGAGTCATACATACATTAAATAACCTTACCAACCAGTCAATAATACAGTCACCCCCTTTTTTAATAAATTCCACTGCAATACCATCCAAACCTGCTGCCTTGCCGGCTTTCATCTTCCGCAAAGCTTTCACTACCTCTTCTCTGTTTACCAAATCATTTTCCCTAACCCTCTCACTTTGCACACCACCTTGACCAAAACACCCTATATCTGCCACTCTATCATCAAACACATTCAACAAACCTTTAAAATACTCACTTCATCTCCTATATATATATATATATATATATATATATATATATATATATATATATAGATAGATAGATAGATAGATAGATAGATAGGAAAGGATCACAATTTTGTGCGAGATCAAGATATTCCTTTGAGTCCAAGGGGAAAATGAAACACGACAAGTTCCCAAGTGCACTTTCGTGTAATAATCACATCATCAGGGAAGACACAAGAGAGAAATATAACAATCAGTTGATATAAATCGAAGAGACGAAGCTAGGACGCTATTTGGTAAACATGCGATTGTCCAAGACAATCGCATGTATAAATATGTACATCTGTATATATGTATATGTTTGCGTATGTATTTATATGTATACGTTGAAATGTATAGGTATGTATATGTGCGTGCGTGGGCGTTTATGTATATACACGTGTTGTGGATGGGTTGGGCCATTCATTCGTCTATTTCCTTGCGCTACCTCGCTAATGCGTGAGAGAGCGGCTAAGTATGATAGAATATATATATATATATATATATATATATATATATATATATATATATATATATATATATATATATATATATACCACAAAAGCTGTGTATTTATTCTTGATTTATATAGAGGAAGCAGATTCTCGTATGGGAATATTTCGATAATTCAACCATATAATTTCACTTATATGAAAATCTAATCCAGATGGTAAAATATGGCAGACTACATTAAGAATACTAAATCTCACTTAATATCTATATATTCCCTTGCGTCGACCCACTATGGAAATAGCTTAGTCCATATGACGGGTAGGCTTAAATATGGAACACCTGGAACCCTTTATGACGTCCTATAATCTATAATAGAAAATTATTCAATTATCCTGCAACCCTGGATGTGCGCGTACGGGAATAATTATAAAGTGACCTTGTGTGGGCAACACCGTACAGACAGCTGCTCTGGGACGGGTGGCCGCGCAGCCATACGAACAATCCCGGCGAATTTAACCCGTGGATTTAACGCAATTGGAACACCAACGCCTCAACTTTGGAAGATAATCGAAAAACTCAAAATGCAGAAAATAGTTTATCTGCGCGAGATGTGAAGTAAATCTAATTTATGCTGGTGGGAGGTAAGACGAAGACGACCTGTGTGTGTGTTTGTGTTTGTGTGTGGGAGGGTAGTGATGCTATGTTCATGAGAGAGACGGATTGAATGATTGCCAAGAAAAAAGAAAAAGTAACAGACAGAAATAAACTAGTAGAACGAGAGTAAAGTGGTCGATATATATCCTATTATCTCTTGTCGTATCTTTACCTTCAATACGCCTGATCCACACGATTGTACGCGTCCCAGCCTAACCTCATTTATGTGGGACCTTGTTCTTCGACTTGTTTATATTTACCTCATATTACGGTGGCTCTTGCTGTGAGACAACAAACACTTCAGCTCATCAGGTTTTACAGTAGTGAAGCAACGGTGTGGTGTGAGATCATTGTGAAGACTGTGGGGGGAAAAAAAAAGAATTGTTTCTTTGTAGCTCTGAATGTCGGTCTACGCGCGGCGTCGGTTCATTTCCTCTCGACTCTTCCGTAAAATCTCTAATTTCTCTCGCATTCTTCAGCGCCGATGAAGTGTGAGAGCTAATAATCTCAGGCATGATACACACACTGAGATTAATTTATTCACAGGGAAATTGTTCTTTAATTACCCGCCGAACTTAAGAGTGGAAAAGAATAGAATCTTGTTAGCCTAGCCTACGTCCGTACGTGCGCTTGGCCGCCTAGTGAAGCAGCGACCGAAAAAAAATAGCCAAGTTCCCGCCAAAGTTCCTCGACATCAGAGAACTAGTTGATTATCCTGCCGCTTTCTTATATGGCGCCTTAGATTAATTTTCCCTGGAACTCAAAGACCCAAATCTAATTACTTCATAACCTTAAAAGAAAATATTTGATCAATACTTCCGTATATATATAATTTTATTTTTTTTTTAACGTAACAGCGAATTTTTCAGGCGGAATAACAGTACTTCAACCCGACCAATCAGAAGGCGGCGTTTCCACGCTGACCGAGAGTGTAAACATCGCGTAAGATCTAATTATCCGGTGTGTGTTGGGAGGTAAGTCTCGCCTTTGTCAGTGCCTCACGACTTCAATCTCTCATGTAATTGGCTTTTATTTGTGTTCGCGCCTCTCGGGGTAGAGAGCAGGCCGGGCTTGTAAGGCTAAATAAAGACTAATTTCTGCCGAGATGGTCTCGCTAGGAGGAGAGGGGACTACAAATGATGAATTTCATTTCCAGTATTACGAAAGTAGGTGGCCCATTTTACTTGAATTTTGGACATTTTATTTTACACTCAAGCATTACACGTATCTTAACCTACCCCACCTGACCTAATAAACACCTGAACCAGCCTAAATTAACCATCAAACCTGATTTTACCGTAAATTTCGACACGTCGCCGAACATCCTATGCTAAAATAAAATCCAGCAATACAAGTGGGACATATCACAGATGGGCTTAATTAAGGATTTCCTGGATTTTTTCAGGCAATTGGGAGGCTTCTGACAGGGTTTATCCATTGTATAAATTTAGATGCATGTAAGAATATGGAAATAGTGATACTAATTAGTGATACTTCTGTTTACCTCAGCAGAAATTACGAAATATTTTTTATGAATACAATATTCCTTTTGATATTGTTTTGCAGGCTGATATATTATATATATATATATATATATATATATATATATATATATATATATATATATACCAAGAGAGATTGATTTCATAATTGTAAAAGGTGAGAGCAAATGACGTGAGGGGAGACGATGAGGAATGGGATGTATTTAGGGAAGTAGTGATGGCATGTGCAAGATGCAGGTGGGATGAGAAAGGTGGGTAAGGAGTTTTGGGATAAAAAAGCAAAGTTGTTAGTGAAAAAGAAAAGAGGTGTTTGGGCGGTACTTACCAGGAGGGAGTGCAAATGATTGGGAAATTTATAAGAGAAAGCGGTAGGAGGTCAAGAGGAAGGTGCAGGGGATGAAAAAAAGGGCAAATGCGAGTTGAGAAGAGAAAGTATCATTAAACTTTAGGGAGAATAAAAAGATGTTTTGGAAGGAGGTAAATAATGCACGAAAGACAAGAGACTACAGGGGGACATGGTGAAGGGGGTTAGTGATAACAGGTAGAGATGGAGTGAGATGGAATGAGTATTTTGAAGGATTGTTGAATGTGTTTGATGACAGAGTGGTGCATGTAAGGTGTTTTTGTCGGGGTGATGTGCGAAGTGAGAGATTTAGGGAGAGTGGTTTAGTGAGGAGAAGAGGTAGTGAAAGCCTTGCTGAATATGAAATCCGGCAAGGCGGCGGGAGGGGATTCTAATGCAGTTGAATTCATATATATATATATATATATATATATATATATATATATATATATATATATATATATATATATCACTTAGTTCGCAAATTGATATTAAGATTTGTATTTAATCTATGAAATTATCTCAAATTCAGTGGACCATAAACTAAAATTACCAATTTTGAATGAATGAAGAATGAAACACAGTGTAGATGAAACAAGGAAGTTGAGGGTGGTTTGTAAAGATAATTCAACCACGATGGACAAAGAGAAGAGTTTGTTGGGTGAGAGAGAAAACGGGAGGAGCATCTCTGTGTATGTGTAAAGATGTGAGGAAAACGAGCGTTGGAGTGTTGAGTATGGCTGCTGCTCGGGTTAGGCCAAGGGGGGTCTGTTATTACCAGGACAACAGATGCCATAAAGCCAACCTTTACAGTGGTTACAGCCCAGAGGATCACGAGAACCATTCCAGGCACGTAGCTGGACTCCAGCCTCTTGGGGTGTAACCAGTTTACCCACTGAAGAAATACAAGGAAAAAAAGAGAAAAGAAAACGGATTGTATCATATCCCCCAGTGCGAAGCCTTTTTTAAACTCGTATGGTGTCGTGACGTGGAGTATAACTTTTGTTTTTATCTAAAAAGGTTTTGAATGTTTTTCCAATCATGCATTGAGTGTTTTTGTATACCAAATGGTTTTATAAACAGCTGTCTGTTCATTTTTGGCATATATTGGCAGTTTCATTGAATTAATGAAAGTAATTTCTAACCAGAGCAATTACACATCAGGTATTTAACCTTACAGCGAGACGGTACGACCCTCGGCCACGATTGTACGACTCTGTCGCATGAGCAAGACGCAGCTTGTAAACACAGTGGTACGACCCTCGAGCTCTCACGGTAAGTGCTCAAAGAACACTATTTTCTTTGTATTACTTTGTACAGGAATGATTGAATTTGTTACACACACACACTCACACACACACACACACACTCACACACACACACACACACACACACATACACACTCACACACACACACACACACACACACACACACACACACACACACATATATATATATATATATATATATATATATATATATATATATATATATATATATATATACATATATATATATATTTTTAACGTATACTTATATCGTTTATTCTAGATTGTCGCACACCGGTCCAGTTAAGAATCATTATGCACAATGTACATTTATCGCTGAAACACATCGAAAACACAAATGTTTTCCAGCTGTAGTTTAGCGTCCGTGTAACTCGTGTCTCTATTTATTATCACCAACTATATTTCTCATGTCATTTTTTTCTCCCAACCTTTAAACCATTATTGAGAAATTTACCATAAATTTCCTAGGACGAGTGAGTGTTGTATTGCCAGATTATTTTCCATTGCAGTTTCAGGTTTGGGGCAAATGGGTTTATTTCTATGTATATTTTCATATATTTGTGTACACAGCTGCGCTCTCATAGTGGCTGTTATAGCCGCCACACAAAATGAAACTCTCTCCTTGCTATTCATGGCACTATATATATATATATATATATATATATATATATATATATATGTGTGTGTGTGTGATCTATGTAATAGTTCTGATGTTACCTGGGACCTTTCTAAAGGTTCATGCAACCTAAGGCTGCGCTACTTTCAGTAGAGGGGAAATGTAATCTCCTTTAGAGTGAGAAGTTCATATGGACGAGACTGTACTTACAATAATACAACCTCGCCAAACTGCTTTAGGTTGTGAGGGCGGTTGTATATCGCGCGTCGGGTCATTTGGATGTGCTTATGTTGTGTTTGTGTTGTGTTTATAATGGTTTGAGGATGGTGGTCTGCAAGCAGAGTTACCTGAAGTGTGAGGTTGTGACCAGTCTAGTGTTGCTACCGTCTTGCACTAAGTGTTGAGCCTTGTGTGATAAGGATGTACATCATGAAGTAGGTGTGTGTGTGTGTGTGTGTGTGTGTGTGTGTGTGTGTTGCACTATGCAGGTATGGTGAATGTTTTTGTGGTTGCTGAGGGAGCTGGCGATCGTTCTAAGTGGTTTATTTTGTGTGGTTGGAGAGTTTGTTGTATTTCTTTAGCATAGTTTTGGGCGGAACAGATAGATTATATACCAGCTTCTGCCATTCGTTTCCTTGTGCAAACCTGGCACCAGTCATTGTCCTAAGACTATCTAGTTTGTGTTTGTGTTGATGTTTGCTTTATGAAGCGAGGAGAGTGAATGTTAGGTATGTCTTCAGTGATGTCCAGTATGGTAGGAGTTTTTGATGACTGGGAGTGGTTGGTTATCATTCAGGTAAAAAAAAAAAGTGGGTACGGGTTAGATTCATGTTGGTCAGGACTTATGAGGCGACGCAGACAATCGTTTGGGTGAAACTGTGTCACCAACGTGATACAATGTTACGTGTTTGTTATTTCCTGGGTGGAATCAGTGTGCCGTGAGTTCATCTGCGTGTGAGAGGACATTTGAACTGTGTCGTGCGGGAGGTGACTGGAAGTCTTGTGGGAAGAGATTGAAACAGAGTTGGAGAAAGTACTGCTCCATGGGGGACTCCACTGTAGAGCTTGAGGGTTTTGAAAGTGACTGTGTGTGACTGTGGTTAGGCAGTCATCTGTGAGGCTAACCAGCCACTTGACGTCACTACTGCGGGGAGGGATGTCAAGTCTGGGGTGAGGGTGCGTGTCAAACGCTTTATGTGTTGCCACTAATACTGTGCGGGAGGTGAGGTGAGTCTTGAGGTTGGTTGAAGCCATCTAGGATAATGTATCGAGAGGTTTGTCTGCAGTGTGGTAGTAGAGTGACTGGTTCTGAAGCCTCGCTGTGCACGTGATATTCCAGTTAATCCTTTTGTGGTCCAGTTTTCCAAAGTCTGGATACTGAGACAAGAGTGATATTGGACGGTAAGAAAACGGGGAATTGGATGGTCTGGAGGACTACAGAGTGGGGATTATGTTGGTAACCTCCCAGATGTTTGGGATTGTGTCACATGTGAAGCAGTGGATGAAGATATCTATGCAATGCACCGAAACCACAGCTCCCTATCCACATCCAGGCTTCACAGACCTTTCCATTGCTTCACATGCCCTGGTTCAGTCCATTAACAGCAAGTCGAACACAGTATACCACATTGTTCTAGTTCACTCCATCTCGTGCACACCTTTTACCCCCCACCCAATGTTTAGGCAATGATCATTCAAAATCCTTTTCACTCCATCCTTCCGTCTCCAATTAGGTTTCCCCGTTTTTCTTGTTCCTTCCACCTCTGACACATATTTCCTCTTGGTCAATCTTTCCTCACTCATTCTCTCCATTTGTCCAAACCATTTCAAAACGCCCTCTTCTGCTCTCTCAACCTCACTCTTTCTTTTACCACACATCTCTCTTACTCTTTCATTACTTACTTTATCAAACCACCTCACAGCACATTTTGTTCTCAAACATTTCATTTCCAACACTTACACCCTCTTCCACATATCCTCATCTATAGCCCATACCTCGCATTCATACAACATTATTGAGAATACTACACTTACAAACATAACCATCGTCACCTACCCAGATACTGACCTCTCTTTCCACATATTTCTCAGTGCTACCAGAACCTTCGCCCCCCCCCCACACCCTATGACTCAATTCTGCTTCATGGTTCCATTTGCTGCCATATCCACTCTCAGGCATCCAAAGCACTTCACTTCCTCCAGATTTACTCTATTCAAACTCGCACCAAAACTAACCTGTCCCTCTACCTTGGTAAATCTAATACATATGTATTTCTCTCTCTCTCTCTCTCTCTCTCTCTCTCTCTCTCTCTCTCTCTCTCTCTCTCTCTCTCTCTCCATTTGGGTTTGGACTCAGATATCAAAGTGACATCTTTTTTTCTGCAGAGTTAACACCAGAAGGATATGAACGTATAGATTTACATTGTGCAGATAGATGTTGAACAGTTGAATGCAATCACTGTCATTGCTTTCCTCAAGATAGTTACATAAACCTTAAATATTCACCTTTGATGTGTACATAATACAAGTAAACAACCTCTACACAGATCCCCTGGGGGGGGGGGGGGGAGGTTGCTAGAGTTCGCCACCTGGTAGGGCGTTGACCTCGGCTCCTGCATAAAAGTAATGATATCGGCTGACTGTCCCTTTACTCGCTATCGAGAGAAAAATGTATATGTATATGTATACAGGTACACCAAAGGCAGGGGAGAGGAGGCGTGACTTATATAATTGTTCGGGTGAGCAGCGGCAACTGGTCTTGTTAGGCCGCTGGACTGGAAGGCTTTTAATGATGTGATGTTTTTGTTACTGAAGTAGTGCGGGGGTTAGCTGGTGCCTCGACCAGTACTCGTGCCTCGACCAGTACTACCAGTACCTCGACCGGTAGTCGTATCTCGACCACTGCTTATACCTCGACCAATACTGGTGTCTCGACCAGCATCAAACAGTACCTCGACCAGTAGTCGTATCTCGACCAGCCATTGTGCTCGACCAATGCTGGTGTCTCGACCGGCATAATGCCTCGAGTATCATTGTTGCCTCGAAAAGCTCTAGTGCCTCAGACAGCGCTGATGCCTCGACTGTCGTTGATTCCTCGACCAGCTGGTCGTACCACTGCAGTTAGGGAGTTCTCAAGGTACTGGTATCGAAGTATAGGAGCTGATTTAAGCACGGTCGTACGACCCTTGGGTATGATAATGGCCTGGTCTTTGATCTGACCCCTAATGGTCCGGGTGGAAGGTCGTTCCATCATACTCTCGGGTCGTATCGTTGTCTCCATAAGTGGTACCGTCGCGCTCAAGGGTCGTACCGTCGTGCTCTGTGGTCGTACCGTCGTGCTCTGTGGTCGTACCGTCGTGCTGGTGGGGTTTAGACTCCGGGTAACCATCAGGAAACGCCAACTACCACCACCAGGATAACAGACGTCGAAATCCTCCTCGGCTGTAACTGAGGGAGTGCCACAAGGCTGACTTCTTGGTCCCGTTTTCTTTGTAATGCAAACTTTGATCATTGAGAATAATGGCTCATACTGAAGGCTAATATGACGACTAGAGTGACGAAATTATCTAAACTATATCAGCCAGAAGGAGTCACTAACTTTACAATTGTTCTAAGTTTGTGGACGATAATGAAGGGAAGGATTAGATCAAAATCGAAAAGATGATATCATCTAAAACACACTCGATCAAACGTAGACTCGCTGTGTGAAGTTGCCATTGAGATTATGAACGTCAAAGATGAATTTATTTTGAAGTTGGGATAAAAAAAAAATGAATCAAGAGTCTTCAGGGAAATGCCGTGTAGATGTGTAGAGAAATAAGGTATTTGATGATCAATAAACTTGCTTTAAAACAAGAAATGCGTTTCGATGTATATTGAAAAGAAATTAATTAGAAAATGGGGTACACATGTGGTCTGGATGTTGGCTAGAGGACGAACACACACCTGACTGAGGCTAGGGTGAGGGGGAGGGAGTCATGTTAACACCTGAACGAAGGAAATCCACAGGGATCCTGTAACCAGTTACAGTGGACTGGTGGTACATGGAGGTGCTGTAACCAGATACAGTGGACTGGTAGTACATGGAGGTGCTGTAACCAGATACAGTGGACTGGTGGTACATGGAGGTGCTGTAACCAGATACAGTGGACTGGTGGTACATGGAGGTGCTGTAACCAGATACAGTGGACTGGTGGTACATGGAGGTGCTGTAACCAGATATAGTGGGCTTGATGTTACAGAGCGCTTCACTGTGATGTGAGGAAACATGTGTCCTACATCGTGGCGTGGCTTCCCTCAGACACGGGTGTCGGCTGGTGTAAACACACACTCTTTGATTGCGTTACAGACCAGTTCGCTATCGTTATCAGTTAACACGAACCCCCCCCCCCCCCACCTCTCTCTCTCTCTCTCTCTCTCTCTCTCTCTCTCTCTCTCTCTCTCTCTCTCTCACACACACACACACACACACACACACACACACACACACACACACACACACACACAAGCCGCCACCTACCAAGACACACAAAAAGAGGAACACACACACACACACACACACACACACACACACGGGGGGGGGGGGTGACCCCGGCCAACAAGTAGCAATACAGTAGTCCTGTAGCGAGGGGGAGAGGAGGGGGAAACCCCCCTGAACTCTCCCCCCTCCCCCACAACACCACCACCGACGCTATAGATAAGACAGCAATTCATGGCTGGTCTCCCCCCCCTCCCCCTTCCTGCCCGGGGGTGGAACCAACACTCCTCCCCCCCCCCACCCCTTCCCCGGGTGTGGAGGCAAGACTGGGAATTACAAACTTGTAGATAAGGTCGGCAAATTTCTACTGCCTCGAGGGGAAAAACGGCCTATCAGATAACTAAGGTATTTAGCGGAGGGATATACGAGGGGGGGGGGGGGGGGGGGAGGGGGAGGGGGGGATTTAGTGAGGGGAGGGGGAAAGGGTAATACAAGGGGAAGGGATATACTAAGCTGAGAAAGGGGTATACGAGGGAAGGGTGAGGCTATACTCCGTGTCGTAGAAGGCGACTAAAAGGGGAGGGAGCGGAGGGCTGGAAATCCTTCCCTCCCGTTTATATTTTCCAAAAGAAGGAACGGAGAGGTGGGCCAAGTGTGGATATTCCCTGTAAGGCTCACTCCTCTGTTCTTAACGCTACCTCGCTAACGCGGGATAAGGCGACTATGTACGGAATATATATATATATATATATATATATATATATATATATATATATATATATATATATATATATATATATATATATATATATATATTCACACTTGTTCGCCTTCAACCATTCCCGACGCCACCCCGCCCACAGGAAACAACATCGCCACTCCCGCGTCAGCGAAGTAGCGCTAGGAAACAGACGAAGAAATTCCACATCCACTCACACCCATACACGAGCTGTCATGTGTAATGCACCGAAACCATAGCTCCTTATACACATCAAGGATCCACAGACCTTATATATGCTCACTAGTGTTACCGGATTCCGTCCGATTGCCGTCACACCACATGTTAAAAGTCAGTCGCCTTGGGCGAGTCTGTGTCATCTTCAGTTGACGAACCAGACTACAGGCTTGTCGAAGAACTCGTTTCAGAGGAGTCCATACTGTCCCTGCTACGGAGTGTAACGCAGCCTTGGGCTGGAGTTCCTGGAAAAAGGGGCATTAGTTAACGTTAGGACTCTTTCAGTAAGGGATCCTAGGGTGATTATGAATACATAGGTATACATACTCCTCAGCTGCAGTAGACCATTCTTTCCTTTATATGGACTTCAGCGCCTTGGAAGCTGGCCACGTCCATCGGACCTGACCACCGGTGTATGTGGGGGGAGAGCGTGGCAAGTGATCATTAAACTGGTCTGTGTCTTCACTGGTGTAGCTGCATCGTGGGCTGGGGGGCAGTGGGATGTGTTGAGTAAATGTTTATGGTGATGTAGAGATGGGTGATGTTTACACTTAGTCCTGTCCTGCAAACCTAGGAAGCTTCTGGATGCTTCCCCGAGCACAACTCACTTCTCTTACAAGACTGGAGGTGTACAGCGCTCTGAGTATTACGATTATAATCTTTAGGAACAATTGAACAGTTGTGTCAATAGCCAGGCCATCATACCCATGGGTCGTACCGTCGTACTCAAGGGTCGTACTGTCGTGCTCAAGGGTCGTACCGTCGTGCTCAAAGGTCGCATCATCGCTCCCAAGAGCTGAAATCTTCAGCGTAACAAAGCTGGCAAAGCTTCACTTACATCTGGATGCCCCGCCTCATCTACCACCTCATTAGACACTAACATAAGCTTAACCGCAACCCAAGTACCTACACCTCCCTCCCCATGCCTTCTCCCCGTCCTTCGTCCTCGCCCCAATCTCTCCTTGTCACCCCATACGTGCCATATAATGAGTCACATCGCCTGGCGATATACGGTTACCTCACCTGGCGGGTGCCTGAATTTAACGAGAAACATCGATGAACTTCAACAATTCTCTTGTAACTAGATCAGACGCTGTTCCTTTTTTTTTTTTCTATAATGAAAAATTGTCTCCCTTTGAGCGGAGGCTGGAGCGGCCTGATGGTCTTCATTAAGCGACCTGTTATTGAATTCCTCGCATATCTAACTTATCCAGACAAACTTTAGGCAAAACATGGTTCATTATTGGAACGTCGCTCTAGTTGCCAGATGTATCCATCTTTTCCATTACTCGGTGCTTATCCCCTGATTGTCTATCAAAATCATAATCTTATCCAAGTAATATTTATTATTTACAAATATCTAATATTTCCGGTGATGGTTTTTAATCCAAAATAGATCATGGTTTTGTAATATTAACAATAAGGAAAAAAGAGGACGATTCATATTCCCTCCGCAACCACACAGTCACCCGCCTGAACATGTTCCTCGAAATCTTTACGATCGTGGTGAAAAAAAAAAAATAATATCAATTTCTCATTATAATCTACTTCTACCTCTCTTTGTTTATAGTACACAGTCGTCAAATTCTCCTTAAGAACTAATAATCGGGACAGACCTTCATAGATGAGATGCCGTAGAGCATTTCAACGATTATATGTATAAACGTATTTATATATTTCTCATTATTATAGTTTCCAGACACTGGCCACCCACCCCACCTCTCCTTCACCCCAAAAGCTTCAACTTCAACTTGCTCTAGTTACAAGTTAGCGAGGACACGATTATGAAGTCCCCAGTCTAGACACAGTTCAATTATATGCACAAAAGCGGTCGTGTTTGCCGACCATCAGGGAGTTAACGACGACAAATGGAAGCCAGAAACGGCGACCTCCAACCTGCAGTGTTGCCAGCACCAACACGACACACCCGCTACTCCTCCAAATCTCTGTGGCTGTTGCTAACTTTCGACAGATGATTGTTGGAATCCAATATCATGATATAACTTGTGGGTAAAAACTTTTTTTTTCTCCCCTGGATAACTTCTTTTCTTCTCTTCATGGAGTTTCTCTATCTGTTAAGGTTTTCGTACATTGCAGCCGCGAGGGAAATGTTGGCAACGCTGGTCCCTCCAATTCCCATTTTCTTTGTCCGCCGCTGAACGTTTGTCAATTAACATAGGTGTTTACTCACGTGAATTTGAGTGTGACATAATTACCTTCCGTCTCTCATTAATGAAAGTGTTTATCCGGCCAGAAGCATTAGAGAAAAAAAAAGAAAAACGAGAGCTTGATTACTGGTTGGGCTGGGCACAAGTGAGTGAGTGGCTGGCTCAGACCAACGCTAGCTACGAATTGCGACAAGATGGAAGAAGAAAACCTTGGTCAGGTAAGGTGAGGGAGAGGGGGGGGGGGGGGTGATGATGTCGAGGCGTCAGTTTGAAAACTGTCTGGTTGAACGGGTAGGCCCAGCCTGGGGCAGAGAGAGAGAGAGAGAGAGAGAGAGAGAGAGAGAGAGAGAGAGAGAGAGGTGTCTCCTCCCGCGTCTACTTTCTCTCCATTGAGTCTGACAATACCTTTCTGGATCCCTCGATTGAACCCGGTATTCGCAATTGAAGGGTCGGGGTCCGGAGAAACGTTGGGAAACGTTTCCCGGGTCGTTAAGTCCCATAGATCCATAGGAGGAGCGGGGGACTCTCGGTCTTGGGAGACGGCGTGGGTTATCACCCTCATGACCCGGTGACCCTGATTCGCAATTTGGCGCAGTGTTTGCGCTCTTCCGTGCGCCTCCCCTCCCCCCTATGACTGTATGAGGAACCTCCTGAAATTGGTGGTAAAAATGAGAGCCAATAAGAGACGATCTAGCGGGAGGTCTGGCCTTCAACCAGGGTTGTTGAGCGAGGCGCAAACTGGCTGTTCAGACCACGCCCAAGTATGGTCCTAGGGGGAAGGGGGGGGCGGGGGGGGGGGGAAGAATTAGGGACTGTGCAAGGTTGTTTATCGCTTGTAGTGTCCTTGAGACGGGTTGTGGTTGGCTAGAATTGTTATAGTCAGTAGTTAAGGTCTTGCTGGATTGTACTGTGGTGTTATTGTTCTTGATGATGTATTCTGTTCTCCGGAGTGTTCATGGGTTGTGGTGTGTTGTTGTTATCGTTGTTGGACACGTGCAAGGGTTGTTGCTGGTGGTGGTGTTGTGGTCCTTACTGGTGGTGCCTCTGACACGGTTGTGGTGTGTTGTAAACACAGGTTACACCTTATTCTAGGTGTGGTTGTTAGTTGTGGGTATTCGGTTGTGGTTGTGGGAATAATTTTGCCATTTTTATGACGTCTTATAGCACCAATAACATGAGTTGCTGTGTGAACCAAAAGAATTAACCATACGTATACATATCTATCTATCGGTATACCTATGTATTCTGATATGGATAGATGGGTAGATAAATGTCAGTAGGTTGTAGACAGCAGCCACCCCAGGGAAGTACAACCCTCCTGACGTACGAGTGTTGTAGTGATGGCCGGAACCATCTTACAACACCCTTCTTGTCACGATTGCTGACGTCACCTTCTGTAGTCTTAATTTCAGAAGTAATTCACTAAAACCTTTGCGGCATACACAAAGCTCATCATCTCTACTGTAGTCTATATTAAGCTTTTTATCTTTACTGTAGCCTACACAAAGCTTTCCATCTCGACTGTAACCTACATTAAGCTTTCCATCTCTACTGTAACCTGCATAAAACTTTCCATCTCTACCGTAGCCTACGCAAAGCTTTCCATCTCGATTGTAGCCTGCATGAAGCTTTCCATCTCGACTGTAGCCTGCACAAAGCTTTCCCTCTCGACTGTAGCCTACGCAAAGCTTTCCTTCTCTACTGTAGCCTACGCAAAGCTTTCCTTCTCTACTGTAGCCTACACAAAGCTTTCCCTCTCGACTGTAGCCTACACAAAGCTTTCCTTCTCTACTGTAGCCTGCACAAAGCTTTCCCTCTCGACTGTAGCCTACGCAAAGCTTTCCTTCTCTACTGTAGCCTACGCAAAGCTTTCCTTCTCTACTGTAGCCTGCACAAAGCTTTCCCTCTCGACTGTAGCCTACACGAAGCTTTCCATCTCGACTGTAGCCTACTTAAAGCTTTCCCTCTCTACTGTAGCCTACACAAAGCTTTCCATCTCTACTGTAGGCTACACAAAGCTTTCCATCTCTACTGTAGGCTACACAAAGCTGTCTCTCTCTACCTATAACCTACATCAAGCTTTCCTTCTGTACTGGACATTAAGCTGTCCAGCACAGCGCATCATACTCTTAGGGGAACCAAAAGTCCGGTTCCTTCAGAAGCTGTGTCTTTCCCTCGGCTCATGAAACCCTCCTTCCTCCCCCGCCTTCCTCCATCCCGTACAGAAGGAAGTCTCTCAACTGCCATTATCACTCCAGACCATCCCCCCCCCCCCCCCCACCCGCACCGTTGACACAGAAGATGGTCTCATATCTTGCCCGACCAATGGAACAGCTTTTTACCTTGCACAGGAAAAAAAAAAAAATAGGGTTATTGAAATTCCATTCACAAATTAAACTCAAATTTACATTCGCTTGTGATCATAAAACTAGACATCTTTTCTTTTCCTGTAGAAAGACAAATTGCTCATTGGCCGTTCGCTCAACCATCGTCTGCTTCAAATGAGGAATCGAGTCTTGGCAAAGATTGCAGTGGTGGGGTCGTTGAACACTCTGGTCTGGCTGGTAAGAGAGAGAGAGAGAGAGAGAGAGAGAGAGAGAGAGAGAGAGAGAGGTCGTGTTTCCACCCTTCTGAGCACGACGGTACGACCCTTAGGGTGTGATGGCGTGACCTTTGATCCGACCCTTCAGGGTTGGGTTGAAGCCATAGCCATCATGCTGAGGGTTTGCGCTGTGTTGTGGTGCAAGGATCGCATAGCCGTGCTCAAGGGTCGTGCTGTCGCGCTCAAGATTTGTACCTTCGTGTCCAAGGATCATACTGTCGTGCTCAAGGCTCGTATCGTCGTGCTCAAGTTTCGTACCGTCGTAGTCAAGTTTCCTATCGTCGTGCACAAGTTTCGTATCGTCGTGCTCAAGGATCGTGCCGTCGCGCTTAAAGATCGTACCTTCGTGCTCAAGTTTCGTATCGTCGTCTTCAAAGATCGTACCGTCGTAGTCAAGTTTCGTATCGTCGTGCACAAGGATCGTACCATCGTGCTTAAGGATCATACCGTCGTGCACAAGTTTCGTACCGTCGTGCTCAAGTTTCGTACCGTTGCGCTCAAGGATCGTACCGTTGTGCTCAAGTTTCATATCGTCGTGCTCAAGGATCGTACCATCGTGCTTAAGGATCGTACCGTCGTGCACAAGTTTCGTATCGTCGTGTTCAAAGATCATACCGTCGTGCTCAAGTTTCGTATCGTCGTGCTCAAGGATCGTACCATCGTGCATAAGGATCGTGCACAAGTTTCGTACCGTCGTGCTCAAGTTTCGTACCGTCGCGCTCAAGGATCGTACCGTTGTGCTCAAGGCGTGCAGAACATATCTCCCTCAGCCAGCGGTAAGAAATCGTCCTTTCATCTTTTTCTTTTTTTCTCGTTAAAGCCAAACGTCTTGAGAATCGTACTTTGATGTGCTGGATATGGTTATGGTTCCGAACTTTGGGACGAGAGTTCGGTGGTGGTGAGGACGGTGCAGTAGCTTCCGCTCTGGACCTTGGGATAAGCTCCAGGTGGTGGTTAGAGAGAGCCCCCGGGAGGACCAGGGGTCAGCGCCTTTTCATAGGTGATGCGACAGGGATGATTTTCCCTGCCCTTCTCTGCGCCTTCTTCAGTGTCCCCCGGCACGTCGTAGATAAGGAGGAAGACCAGGCTGGGAAGGCAGAGGTGAGACTGGGAAGACTGGAAGTTGTGTAGGGAGTCCAAGTGTCTTGAGTCGACGAAGATTGTTAAGAGGCGATGGCTGGAAGGTTTGATAATGGTAGTGACGTGGTTTTCCAGCTTCGTTTATCGTCCAATATGAGACTATGAAGCTTGGTGCATTGATTATCCTGGAGGTTGCTGGAGGCCTAGTGGGACAGTACGGGGTGGGACGAGGCTTTAAGAGTGGTTCTATCCCTGAATCCTACGCCGCAATGTTTTTTCACTTTCCCTCTTCTATAGATATTACTTTGGTTTTTGCTCCCGAGAGCTAGCGGCTTGCGTGCCCCCACTACTAGCTATGCCAGGCAGTACTCGACAAGCTGCTGCGTCACATGATTACTGTGTGGCTGTTGACAACTCAAGGGTGGGCCGTTTTGATAACTGTTTCCTTCCCTACACCTCGAAACTTTGGAACTCCCTACGTTCTCATGTCATTTCTGGTAACTATAACCTGGCCCTTTTTAAAAGGCAGGTTTTTCACCTCTAAAATTCGTGAGTACTTTCCCTTTTTTTTTTCTTTCATCCTTTCATCAAACTCTACATTTCAATTAAGGTCCGGCTTTGATGTAGGCTTTTGTCCATGACTGAAGCCTCCAACGTATAAAAGAAAAAGAGAATACCTTGTGCTTTCTACCAAGCTCTCATTCATCACTCTCCCTCGCACCTTACCATACAGTCTTAGAAGACATACATGTGTAGTTCTAACATTCCTTTTTTGTTTCCATGATCCTAAACAAGAGGACTGTGCGTTGATATTGGCGGTTCTAACCCATCTCATCTTGAGCCATACAAGCGTTCAACACCCATTATAACCAGCCAACAACAGTGTCACCCTCTTCATCAAGAAACTCAACTGTAGTCTACCCACTTCTCCTGCTTTGTCAAGTTTTTAAAGGCTTTCACGACCTCTTCTTTTCGTCATGATATTCGTCAGGAGTCACGCTGCCTGCCACCTCCTGCTGTACACTTCACATCCTCATCAAACACGTTCAACTGTCCCTCAAAACACTCAGTCCATCTCCTCTTCACGTCTGCTTTTACCCGTTGCCATTTCCCCATCCGCTGTGCTCACTCTCTCGCGGTCTGGTATCTTCTCCTCCTCACACTATTCATCTCCAGCTAAGACTTTATCTTATATCCTGAAGTTCGTCGATGTTCTTTCACCCCATCTTTCATTTGCTTTTTTTTTCTTTTCAATCTCCATACCTCCCTCTTGTCCTTCTTCCATTTTATATTCAATGCCTCTCAGTTGCTTTCACTTCTTTCCTGTCTATAACTAACGAATTAACTTCCTCATCCCACCACTCGCTACTCTTTCTCATTCTTCCACATCCCATCTTACGCAGACCACTTACTTCAACTGCATCTTGTTCCAGCACTGCTTTCTTAAAATCCTTCCACTCTTTCACGTTCGCCGAGAAATTATCAGACATTCCACCTTTTGCAGCACATTTACATCCAACAAGCTCTCCTTTCCACGGATGTCGATCAGCACATAATCCAGTAAATCCCTCTGACCGACGGACCCGCTCATCCACGTACACTTATTTAAGTAATATTTTTTTTTTTTTATAAAGAAAATGTCTTCCCGATAATCACTTCTCTCTCCACACACAATTCTACCCACTCTCTCCCGTTCTCATTAACACCAGGGACCCCATGTCCCCCAATTATGCCCTCAATCGTTACATCAACCACTCTTAAACATTCACATCCCTTAACTCTAGGATTCCGTCCTTCGCATCAAAACTACCAAAGCCCTCACCGAGCTCCTCTCAGAAAACAGCCCTTTCATCTTCGCTCCTCTCATTTCCAGATGCATGAGCGCCAACAATCGCTCTCCCCTCATAACCTACCGGTACTCACAATCTAACTCATAACAACACCGAACTCACTCCCTTACTCTTTCACACAGTCTGGCACCTCCTCCTTCATCAGAAATGCCGACCATTATGTCGTTCTTGTCCTCTCACAATCATCAGACTTCTAACCCCTTGACATTCCCGAGTCATTCTTCCTCCTTCCCCTTCAGCTTTCTTTCCTTCGAGAACAAGTCATAGCCTGGTCCTTTCCTCCGTTCCAGTCTTTGGAAAGTGAAACAGTAGAGGGGGGGCTTTCCAGCAGCCCCCCTACACTTCCGCCCCTGTTAGTGGCCTCATACAATACGCAGGAGATACGTGAGTAGTTATCCTACTCCTCGATCCCCAGGGATAAAGGGGATTTGCGAATTAGAATAAAAACTGTGTGACTCACGTGTTGTAAAGTATTGCGCGAGATGTGGACACACAGGCTGTGTTTGTGGAATAAGCTTCAGCAACCCCTGTGTACACGAAACTGAAATTAAGGAGATATATATATATATATATATATATATATATATATATATATATATATATATATATATATATATATATATATATATCTTAAGTTAGCAAAGAAATCATTTTATAGAGTTGAACCGAAACGTCACATTGGCACCAAGAATCCTTTAGTTCTCCCTTTTAATACTAATTTTACTTTACTTCCCATGTTGCTTAAGTCCTTTAATGCAAATGTTACCTTCAGCAACAATGATACTATAAAGAATATCTTAATCAGGAACTCGCCAGAAAATTCTCCTGGTTTCATTTATAAAGTGCCATGTAGAAATTGTGATAAGTTCTATGTTGGGCAGACTGGTAATAATCTTTCTGTTAGACTTAGGCAACGTAAGTACAATATAAGAACAGGGCAACTATGATCATTGTATTGTCTGGAGTAATGCCATTTCAGTTATCAACTATAACTCCAGTACCGCGAGAAAAATCATTGAATCTTTTATTATTAGATACACAAAGAATTATAGCCTTAATATTAGTGAAGGTCTAAACCAATTGGATAGCTTTATTGTTGATGAAATTTGTAAACAATTCCCCTTCTTGTCCACATAATAAGTTTATGATACGCTGGTTGTCTGTCATGGACAGTCACTTGTTTACCAAATGGCGTCCTAGCTGCGTCTCTTCGTTGTATATCAACTGACATATATTTCTTTCTTGTATCTCTCCTGATGATGTGATTATTGCACAAAGAGCACTTGGGAACTTATCGTGTTTCCCGTGGACTCAGGAATATACTTGATCGCGCGCAAAATTGTGATCCTTTGCAATATATATATATATATATATATATACATGTATATATCTATATATATATATATATATATATATATATATATATATATATATATATATATATATATATATATATATATGTATATATATATATATATATATATATATATATATATATATATATATATATATATATATATATTTTTTTTTTTTTTTCCTTTGCTTTGTCGCTGTCTCCCGCGTTTGCGAGGTAGCGCAAGGAAACAGACGAAAGAAATGGCCCAACCCACCCCCATACACATGTAAATACATACGTCCACACACGCAAATATACATACCTACACAGCTTTCCATGGTTTACCCCAGACGCTTCACATGCCCTGTTTTAATCCACTGACAGCACGTCAACCCCGGTATACCACATCGATCCAATTCACTCTATTCCTTGCCCTCCTTTCACCCTCCTGCATGTTCAGACCCCGATCACACAAAATCTTTTTCACTCCATCTTTCCACCTCCAATTTGGTCTCCCACTTCTCCTCGTTCCCTCCACCTCCGACACATATATCCTCTTGGTCAATCTTTCCTCACTCATTCTCTCCATGTGCCCAAACCATTTCAAAACACCCTCTTTTGCTCTCTCAACCACGCTCTTTTTATTTCCACACATTTCTCTTACCCTTACGTTACTTACTCGATCAAACCACCTCACACCACACATTGTCCTCAAACATCTCATTTCCAGCACATCCATCCTCCTGCGCTGCGCACAACTCTATCCATAGCCCACGCCTCGCAACCATACAACATTGTTGGAACCACTATTCCTTCAAACATACCCATCGGTTGAATTCATCAACACCATGTAACAACCAATTTGAGTCTGTCAGTTCCCTATTCTCTTGCTGCTTTTCCCTCATACTTTGCATCATCCGCCCAACATATTTAGCGGGAGTCCAAATGAAGCATAATAGATCAACCAGGATTAAGTCACCAAGACGAACCCTACGCACCCGCGTGACCTCAACCCATTTGAGAAGTCCTCTGACATGCGTTCCTTGTTCTCTGCCTACAAATGACTGACATCCTCTGAAGGATTTCACCTCCTTCTCACTTGCCTGATTCCACACTTTTAAATCAGCTTCCATTCTACAAGCATATCAAATGCTTTCAGAGAGTCTGACCCATCTTGCCAATGCTGATCTCACTCTCTACGTAACAAATCCATAAGTGCTTGTTACGAAGATTTTTTCCCCATGAAACAGCTTGTCTTCATGAGTAATATCTCCTCTGCCACAAGTCGCTCCGTTTTCTGACTGATATTTGTTTTCCCCAAGTCTTGGATACGCTCACTGAGACGATCCTTCACCCTCTCAATCAATACCCTCCCCATATAAATTTCCTCCCAGTATATATATATATATATATATATTATTTATATATATATATATATATATATATATAATATTTTTTTTTTTTTGCTTTGTCCTGTCTCCCGCGTTTGCGAGGTACGCAAGGAAACAGACGAAAGAAATGTGCCCAACCCACCCCCATACACATGTATATACATACGTCCACACACGCAAATATACATACCTACCCACTTCCATGGTTTACCCCAGACGCTTCACATGCCTTGATTCAATCCACTGACAGCACTCAACCCGGTAAACCACATCGCTCCAATTCCCCCCCCCCCCCCCCCCCCCCCCCCCCCCCCCCCCCCCCCCCCCCCCCCCCTCTATTCCTTGCCCTCCTTTCACCCTCCTGCATGTTCAGGCCCCGATCACACAAAATCTTTTTCACTCCATCTTTCCACCTCCAATTTGGTCTCCCTCTTCTCCTCGTTCCCTCCACCTCCGACACATATATCCTCTTGGTCAATCTTTCCTCACTCATTCTCTCCATGTGACCAAACATTTCAAAACACCCTCTTCTGCTCTCTCAACCACGCTCTTTTTATTTCCACGCACCTCTCTTACCCTTACGTTACTTACTCGATCAAACCACCTCACACCACACATTGTCCTCAAACATCTCATTTCCAGCACATCCATCGTCCTGCCCACAACTCTATCCATAGTCCACGCCTCGCAACCATACAACATTGTTGGAACCACTATTCCTTCAAACATTCCCATTTTTGCTTTCCGAGATAATGTTCTCGACTTCCACACATTCTTCAAGGCTCCCAGAATTTTCGCCCCCTCCCCCACCCTATATATCAAACCCTAAACCATCTGCCCAATTTACCAACCAGTCCTTAGAGAAGTATTAAACAGCTGGGAGGGCTATGGGCTGACTGCTGCAACCAGAAATCGAACCCATGCTGGGTCGACCCTGGTCGGCGCGTGAATGCGTCACGGTCAGGAACGCTAACCGCCACACCACAGAGGTCCAGCTCGTGAAACATATTCTAAGTTGTGAACAACTTGCTGAATATATCCTTCTTCATATTGAACGCTGTTTCACCATTTGCCAGCAGACAATTTGTTTGTCTTACTATCCTTCTAACGTAGAACTCTGGAGCCAAGTTAGGCAAGATGTCAACTTCTTAGTCCCTCTCATATACGTATGTTTCCTGCTTATTTCCTGATACATAATAATCACATTATGGTCTTGTTTCATTGTGTTTTATCATTACATTTCCTCGGGTTGAATTTCATCAACCATGTAAACAGACCAATTTTGAAGTCTGTCTAGGTTTCCCTATGTCTCTTGCTGTTTATTCCCTTCATGAGCTTTTGCATGATCCGCCAACATATTTAGGGGGGAGTCCAAACCTTCATATAGATCAAGAAGATTAATGGTCCCAAGACAGAACCCTACGGCACACCGCGTGACCTCAACCCATTTTGAGAAGGTTCCTCTGACATGCGTTCTTTGTTCTCTGCCACCAAGATGATCTGACATCCACTGAAGGAGTCTCCTCCTTACTCCTGCTTGATGTTCCAACTTTTTAATCAGCTTCTCATTCTACACAGTATCAAATGCTTTCAGAGAGTCTACCCAATCTTTGTCCAATGCTGATCTCACTCTCTCGTAGAAGTGTAAGCGGTTCGTTACGCAAGATTTTTTTTCCCCCATGAAACAGCGTTGTGTCTCAGTGAGGTAATATCTCCTCTGCCACAAGTCGTCCGTTTTCTGTCAGATGATTTTTTCCTCCCAGTGCTAGAAACGCGTCACTGAGACAGATCTGTAGCTCAGCGCCCCTATTCCAAGTCTCCTTTTCTAAAGATGAGTATAAAATGCTTGGCCCTTTTTCCACTCCCTTGGCGCTTCGCCTTTCTCAGCCACCTTGGATGGGATTTGAAGAGGTTTGCCGAGTGTATCCGCACACATCTTTAGTACATGAGGTGAAATTTCATCAGAACCATGAGTTTTGTATGGATCAGGACATTTTTAATATTCTAATATCTTTTCTAGATTATCTCAGAGCTTTCTAAGAACTCCTTCCCATTTCCACCTCACTGGTGTTGGTGGCTGCAGTTGTGTCTTCCACTGTGAACACACTTTGGAACTTGTCATTCAGTTCCTCACATCCTCCTCACTGGCGCCATCCTATACAGCTCTTCCTTCTGAATCCCTCTACCCTGATTAGCTGACAACGCACTATGATAGGCTCATGGAAAAGTATTGGATATTCCTCTGCCTTGTTCTCAATACTCCCTTCAGAGTTTGTCTGTTCCTTCTCTTCGTATCATGTGTGTGTGTGTGTGTGTGTGTGAGTGTCTGTGTGTGTGTGTGTGTCTGTGTACCTGTTAGTATTTCCTCATTCAGTATTGTGCTGGTAAACCATTGTTGATCCTTCCCCGTGTCTGTGGTGAGCTCACGTAGCAGCAGCAGCGCAATCCCCCGCGCCGCAACACAACGAGCCACGACTCAGCCCGACCCACGCCCCCGATTGAGGCAATGGAGTGCCTCGTGCGACACACGGACGCCCGAGCCGGAGATACCTTATCAGTCGTGCGAGATACGCCTGGTGGAAGGGGCCTCCCGCCTCGCTTTGATCTGGCAATGATGAAGTATCAGGGGATGAGAGGGGGGGAGGGGAGGGGGGATAGGGGCACTGAAGGGGGGGGTGTGCTGCCATCCCCTAGCACCAACCACCCCCTCCTCCCTCCCTCCCTCCTCCCCCCTTCCCTCCCTCCCTCCCTCCTCTCCCCCTCCCTCCCTCCCTCCTCCCCCTCCCTCCCTCCCTCCTCTCCCCCTCCCTCCCTCCCTCCTCCCCCTCCCTCCCTCCCTCCCTCCCTCCCTCCTCCCCCTCCCTCCCTCCCTCCCTCCCTCCCTCCTCCTTTTTTTCCCTACCTAGGACTCCAACCCCCCCTCCCCCCACCCTCCCTCCCTCCCCCACAAAAACCCTTTATTAAAGCCGGCGAGGCAGGTGGCGCGACACCTCATCCAGAAAACACGAACAAAGCGATCACAGCTTCTCCGTGTTGGCCTGGGTATCTCTCTCTCTCTCTCTCTCTCTCTCTCTCTCTCTCTCTCTCTCTCTCTCTCTCTCTCTCTACTGCGGACGGACGGACGGTGGGATGACGCCTCGGCGGGGTCTTCTTGCGCGCCCCTCCACTGTACCGGATCCGCTAGACAAAAAAAAAGACAAAAAAAAAAGGAGCATCGCGCAAACTCCCGCTTGTTCAGAAGTGAAGCGTTTTATGTATTTTCTTGCGTCATGTGAGACTGGAACGCGTTGAAACGAGGGACATTATATATATATATATATATATATATATATATATATATATATATATATATATATATATATATATATATATATATATATATATTCTTTTTTTTCTTTTTCTCTCTTTTTTCTTTTTTTTTATTATACTTTGTCGCTGTCTCCCGCGTTAGCGAGGTAGCGCAAGGAAACAGACGAAAGAATGGCCCAACCCACCCACATACACATGTATATACATACACGTCCACACACGCACATATACATACCTATACATTTCAACGTATACATATATATGCATACACAGACATATACATATATACACATGTACATAATTCATACTTGCTGCCTTTATTCATTCCCGTTGCCACCCCGCCACACATGAAATGACACCCTCCTCCCCCGCATGCGCGCGAGGTAGCGCTAGGAAAGACTACAAAGGCCACATTCGTTCACACTCAGTCTCTAGCTGTCATGTATAATGCACCGAAACCACAGCTCCCTTTCCACATCCAGGCCCCACAAAAACTTCCATGGTTTACCACAGACGCTTCACATGCCCTGTTTCAATCCATTGACAGCACGTCGACCCCGGTCTACCACATCGTTTCAATTCACTCTATTCCTTGCACACCTTTCACCCTCCTGCATGTTCACGCCCCGATCGCTCAAAATCTTTTTCACTCTATCTTTCCACCTCCAATTTGGTCTCCCACTTCACGTTCCTTCCACCTCTGACACACATATCCTCTTTGTCAATCTTTCCTCACTCATTCTCTCCATGTGACCAAACCATTTCAATACACCTTCCTCTGCTCTCTCAACCACACTCTTTTTATTACCACACATCTCTCTTACCCTTTCATTACTTAATTGATCAAACCACCTCACACCCCATATTGTCCTAAAACATCTCATTTCCAACACATCCACCCTCCTCCGCACAACTCTATCTATCTATCTCTCTATCTATCTATCTCTCTATCTATCTATCTATCTATCTATCTATATATATATATATATATATATATATATATATATATATATATATATATAAATATATATAAATATATATACATTTTACCTTGTATTACTCTTCATAAACCTGAAACATGATGTAAGTCGACTATAATTATTAACATCTACGGTAGACTTGATGTAGCAGTCGTGTTGTTATGGTCTGTTGCAGGAGGTGAACGAACGGCGGTAATTAATGTACAATTTTTTTTTGCTTTTCTCCCAGGGAAGTCAGCGATGTGTTGTTGGCTCGCGTCTAGTCACTGGACGACCTGCTTTGTTGGAGCCTTTTCCCCACACCGTACGCTCGCTCGCTTGCTCGCTAGATGCTCGCTTACCTAACCTTCATAACGTAGCTTGAGGTATAGTAGTGAGAGTTGATTACCAAATCCTGGGGGAAAAAATTGTTTAACATGAGCGTTAGGAGCGAGCGCGTCTCTCGGGCGCTGGATGTGAACGAAGGATCCTCACTCAGCCGGTCTGGAGGAAGATGCGATATATATATATATATATATATATATATATATATATATATATATATATATTATCCCTGGGGATAGGGGAGAAAGAATACTTCCCACGTATTCCCTGCGTGTCGTAGAAGGCGACTAAAAGGGTAGGGAGCGGGGGGCTGGAAATCCTCCCCTCTCATTTTTTTTTTTTTTTTTTGATTTTCCAAAAGAAGGAACAGAGAAGGGGGCCAGGTGAGGATATTCCCTCAAAGGTCCAGTCCTCTGTTCTTAACGCTACCTCGCTAATGCGGGAAATGGCGAATAGTATGAAAAAAAAAGAGCGTTTCCTGATGGAGGATATGAACCAAACGTACCTTCCTTGGGCGGGAGTATGCCTCCTCACATGGAAGATGTTGACACATGAAGACCTCCATCTCCTCTGAGGTCTTTCGCTGACTATGAACAAAGACCCCCCGCCCAATCTCCCAGGGCCTACGGACCACGATTGTGAGTGCCTGGGGTTGTGAGTACCTGGGGTTGAGAGTGCCTGAGGTTGTGAGTGCCTGGGATTGTGAGTGCCTGGGGTTGTGAGTACCTGGGGTTGAGAGTGCCTGAGGTTGTGAGTGCCTGGGGTTGTGAGTGCCTGGGATTGTGAGTGCCTGGGGTTGTGAGTACCTGGGGTTGTGAGTGCCTGAGGTTGTGAGTGCCTGGGGTTGTGAGTGCCTGGGGTTGTGAGTGCCTGAGGTTGTGAGTGCCTGGGGTTGTGAGTACCTGGGGTTGTGAGTACCTGGGGTTGTGAGTGCCTGGGGTTGTGAGTGCCTGGGGTTGTGAGTACCTGGGGTTGTGAGTGCCTGGGGTTGTGAGTACCTGGGGTTGTGAGTGCCTGAGGTTGTGAGTACCTGGGGTTGTGAGTACCTGGGGTTGTCAGTGCCTGAGGTTGTAAGTGCCTGGGGTTGTGAGTACCTGGGGTTGTGAGTGCCTGAGGTTGTGAGTGCCTGAGGTTGTGAGTGCCTGGGGTTGTGAGTGCCTGAGGTTGTGAGTGCCTGGGGTTGTGAGTGCCTGGGGTTGTGAGTGCCTGGGGTTGTGAGTGCCTGAGGTTGTGAGTGCCTGGGGTTGTGAGTACCTGGGGTTGTGAGTGCCTGGGGTTGTGAGTGCCTGGGGTTGTGAGTGCCTGGGGTTGTGAGTGCCTGGGGTTGTGAGTACCTGGGGTTGTGAGTGCCTGGGGTTGTGAGTACCTTGGGTTGTGAGTGCCTGGGGTTGTGAGTGCCTGGGGTTGTGAGTGCCTGGGGTTGTGAGTGCCTGGGGTTGTGAGTGCCTGGGGTTGTGAGTGCCTGGGGTTGTGAGTGCCTGGGGTTGTGAGTACCTGGGGTTGTGAGTGCCTGAGGTTGTGAGTGCCTGGGGTTGTGAGTACCTGGGGTTGTGAGTGCCTGGGGTTGTGAGTGCCTGGGGTTGTGAGTGCCTGGGGTTGTGAGTGCCTGGAGTTGTGAGTGCCTGAGGTTGAGTAGATCCTGTGTTTACATTTCTCATATTGAGGCCATTAGCTTCGAACAGTGTCCTGATGTCATTTCTGAAGTCACTCACATATTCAATTTGGCCTCTGACGTCACAGAATTCATCAATACATCGGTTCCGCAGTGTTGACCTCTGACGTCAGCTTTGCTCATGACTTAACCGATGAGAGTGATCGTCAGACGTCACCAAGGACCTCTGACGTCACTTGGGGTTCCTGACCAACCATCAGCCCCCCTGTGACGTCACTGAAGCATCAGACCAATTCAGAGGCTTCCTGTGATGTCACTAAGGCAGGTGACCAATCATCTTGCCTGCCTGCCTGCCTGTACGCCACGTCATTGACACAGCTGACCAATCAGCTGTCCCCCTGCGAAGATCTCCCCCCTCCTCCACGCCCCCTAACCATTACCCCCCCCTCCCCCTCAACCCTCTAAATTGTTGATCACCCTCACTTTGCCTCATCTGAACCCGCCATCTTTATTATGCTCTCCGTTGCCATTTATGTGAACAGTAAAGAAAAAGAGGAAAATATATATATATGTATAACTTCGAGGAAAATAACTTGTAAATAAATCGTCAATGTAGATTGTATAATATATATATATTTTTTTCCTTGCTACTGTGAGACGGGAGGAGTCTATCTCGAAATGGAAAGCTCATTCCCGCTGGCCATGCCGTAACTTAGAGAGAGAGAGAGAGAGAGAGAGAGAGAGAGAGAGAGAGAGAGAGAGAGAGAGAGAGACCTACCACAATAGTCGCGTCCTTAATTTTCCTTTTCATGGGAGGAAGGGAGGAATTGGTGGCAGGATACACACAGTCGCATCTCCGAGACGCAAGACAAGTGGCCAGTGCCCGGTGTAGCTGAGGCGACACACGTCCCTCCCTCTCTATACATCTATATAGAGGGAAGGGCCAATAGAGATGTCCAGCAGGGAGGGGTTGGGGGGTTGGTGGACCTTACGTCAGGTCGTAGTGCATCAAGAATGCCGACGTTCGACGCTTGGGTTGATAGATCCACTGACGCTGGTTCGATACCACAAGAAAACGACTTGTAAGATGTGTATGTTTACACTCGTGTGTGTGTGTGTGTGTGTGTGTGTGTGTGTGTGTTTGTGTGTGTGTGTGAGTGTGTGTGTCTGCCTGTCTGTCTGTCTGTGTGTGTATATATATATATATATATATATATATATATATATATATATATATATATATATATATATATATATATGTGTGTGTGTGTGTATGTAATTACCTATCTATACTGTACGGGGAGGTAGTTCTACGCTCGTTCCCCCCCCCCCCCCCTCCATCATTTGAACTTTCTCTGCTGTCGTACAACTTGTTTAAACTTGTTTATATTGTCATCAATCCCAGTTCCATCGCTAAACTTTTTCCATTCGTCCATCACTCACGTGCTGGGAGAACTATTACTTGACATCTTCTCTAACAAATTGTTTGCTTAATTTCATGTTACAATCGCTGGTTGTTCTCTCCGTATATCTTTCAGGGAAGTGAACACTACTGACATCATCCAAATGGCTTAGAAACTTGAAGGTATGTGATCAAGTTGCCCCTTACTCTTTTATCGTCCATGGTGGGCAATTCTATAGTCTACCGATTGTAACTCGCCTTGACTCTGGCACCATCTATGTTGCCCCTCTTCTGGACCTTCTCTATTAGCTCTATGTGTTCCTGTAAGTGCGGTAACCGAAATTGAGACGTATATTCTAGTTTTGATCTTCTGTACGACGTGAACAGTTCATTCAATATTAGCTTATCCATTTAGCTACACTGAAGACGAGTCTTACATATGCCAACAGCAGACAGTTTACCTCCTCTACACTGCTCTTGTGTCTCTGGTAACAGTGTAGGTACAGTTTACCTCCCCTACACTGCTCTTGTCTCTCTGGTAACAGTGTAGGTACAGTTTACCTCCCCTACACTGCTCTTGTCTCTCTGGTAACAGTGTAGGTATTTTCCTCATCTGGCTTGAGTTATGGCTCTTTTATTACTCTATTTTGCTGTTTAATAGAACTTCTCCGCCGTATCTCCGTCTCCATGAGAGGGACGAGTTTGGAAATGGACCGCGTCCTTAAGTTTGGGTGTCCCAACCCAGCACTTCTCAAGGGTCGGTCACCATAGTATTTGATGCTTTGTCATAAACGTAACTGGTGGCGTTGGATCCCACACCGTCGACCTCCAGGTTCCTCACACACACACACACACACACACACACACACACACACACACACACAAAGCAAGTTACAGAGTAACTTATGGAACTGCAGCGCTCCCCTGGTGACGAGTTTGTAAGTTGACCCTGTGTCATCCTGTTTATTCATCATTTTTTTTCATGATTTTTTTCACTTATATTTAACCTGTTTGATTTCTCTTACCTTTCATTGCTCCGTCTTTTGTCTGTTTTCGTTTCAACTTTTTTTTCTTGTCTTATTATCTTTAGTATGTTTCATGGTTTTCCTTTATTCCATCTTAGTCGTCCCGTTTTCTTCATCACCTGTGACAGGTGGGCCCCGGAGCCTTACCTCAGGGGTCTGGGTGGGCCTGGCCAGGTGAGCCGCAGGAACCTCACCTGGGGGAATGGGTCACTACTGGTGAGGGCGGCAATTGATGGGAGGGAGGAGTCATTTGCTCTCCTTGGTGATCTCTTGCCGTCTTTAACCACCCTTAGTCTCCCTCAGCCACACCCAGCCACCCCCAGCCACCCTCAAGCCACACCCAGCCACCCTTAAGCCACACCCAGCCATACCCAGCCACCCTCAAGCCACACCCAGCCACCCTTAGGCACCTTCAGCGAACCCCATGCGACCCTCGACCATTACCTCAGGTGCGTCCTTATCCCTTCCTTCACTTCCTTCCCACCACAACTCACCTGTTCCATCATCTCCCACCTCCTCACGTCCACCATACCCCCACCCCAGCACTCGGGGTCACCCCAGGTCGGCCCACCCCAGGTGGTGGACCTGCCCACTTAGTGCAACAAGGCGTCTAAGTTGATTCCTTTCCAATCTGGCACTCACGAAGCTCTCTCTCTCTCTCCCTCTCTCTCTCTCTCTCTCTCTCTCTCTCTCTCTCTCCAGTAAGTCCATGACTCCCCCCTCCCCCCCTATCCCAGCAAAACACACGAGGCTGTAACAAGAAGTTCATAATCTTGTTAAGGGAAGCGTTTTGCACACACACACACACACACACACACACACACACACACACACACACACACACACGACCCTCCCCCTCCCCCTCCCCTTCCTCCCCCGTGACGCGTCGACGTAACCCCCCCCCCCCCCAAGAACACGGCCGTGCACCCTCCTCACACGGCGGGTAAGTAAACCGAGTCACTTCTTCCGAGGGGTTGGTAACGTTAAGCCGCTTTTGTGCTCTGTCTTTGCATCAGCCGACGCCCTTATGGCCATCTGCTGGGAGAACTAGGGGGAGGGGGAGGGGGGGAGGCAGTAGTGTATGCCCTGCGACACCCCCCTCCCCCCCCCTCCTCCCCCCCAGGACGAGGTCGAACCGGATGAGAGAGAAAAAAAGATGAGGCCTCGAGTGTGAGTTCATCCTTGAACGGAGGTCTGAGGCTGGAGGGAGAGTTGCATAAGGTGAATCATAATAATAATAATAATAGTTATCTCCAGGCTGAAGATGGTACTGTTTTACCCCACAGGCAGCGAGGCGTCCACACGTAAACACTGTCATTAAGACTTAATGAATATATGAATTGTTATGTGTGTCTTTGTTACGAGGGGGAGGCGGGGGAGGAGGGGGGAAGGACGCCAGTGCGTCTCTCTCTCTCTCTCTCTCTCTCTCTCTCTCTCTCTCTCTCTCTCTCTCTCTCTCTCTCTCTCTCTCCACCACAAACACCTGCCTCGCTGATTCCATCTACCTTTTTCCAGTCATCTGGTTCGTCATCAGCTCCCACCGTCTCTCCCAATCATGTCTTGTCTCCTTCTCCTCCTCACCTTTCTCTAAACCTCCTCTTTCCTCCTATCTCTGTCTCTCATTCCCCGTCTATGTTCCTCTGTCTCTTTTTCTTATTCCCGTCTCAGTTCCTCTGTCTTTGTCTCTCATTCCCTGTCTCAGTTCCTCTGTCTCTGTCTCTCATTCCCCGTCTATGTTCCTCTGTCTCTTTTTCTTACTCCCGTCTCAGTTCCTCTGTCTCTGTCTCTCATTCCCCGTCTATGTTCCTCTGTCTCTGTTTCTCATTCCCCGTCTCTGTTCCTCTCTCTGTCTCTCATTCCCCGTCTCTGTTCCTCTCTCTCTCTCTCATTCCCCGTCTCTGTTCCTCTCTCTGTCTCTCATTCCCCGTCTCAGTTCCTCTGTCTCTGTCTCTCATTCCCCGTCTCTGTTCCTCTCTCTGTCTCTCCCTCTCACACGCGCCTCGCAGCACGTGGCGGATCAGACGGTCGGGTGTCGTGCAGGTGTTTGTTTACCTTCGTCCTCCTCGAGGTCTTCCACGCTGACAAAGTTCTCGTTGCTCGACCATAACCGTTGCCTCCCAGCCTCACCGAAGGCAGGCTGGCGCCTCGTCCGCTGGGGAACTCGTCTGGCGAAGATCCTTTTTGTTGAGGCTCAGCCAACACGAGACCCGTTTGTCTGAATAGTCAGTCTGTCGCGGGCGTGTCTGCTGAAGGCCACCATAGACCCTCCAGCAGCCGACAGTGGGCCTTCCCAAAGCTACAGAGACGAGACACACACACACACACACACACACACACACACACACACACGCGCGCGCGCGCGCGCGCACTGCTACTGTCTTTGAGAACAAGAACAGCACAATGCGATAGGTCATTTGTTATCCAACTCGTCTTACGAAAATATAGTTCAAAACTCTGACGTTGTACTGAGCATGTTCTGTAAGTGAGAGACAATGAAGCTGCAAATTGGTTCGTACACCGACATCCAACATTGTTTCCAAGTCTGTACATTTTCTTCTTGACGGAACAAAGTCAAGACTTCCGTGATAAAAACTTCATACAGCTTCCAACAGCTTTCCTCCCCAGCCATATATATTCTTAAGACTTTCCACTATACATCCCTGTCAACCCTATCACATGCTTTCTTTCTCGAAATCCATAAATGCTACATATAAATGGTATGTTTCTCTAAGTATTTCTCTCGCATACATATTCGTCAAAGCAAACACCTGATCCACACATCTTCTGCCACTCCTGAAACCACATTGTTCCTCTCCAGTCTGATTCTCTAGGTATGCCACCACCCCTCCAGTCTCTGTTCTTCTATACGACTTATACTCATCATAATTATACCTTTGTAATTCATGCATTCTTTTTTGTTCCTTTTGTCTTTATATAGTGGCAGTATGCAGGCATTCCACCAACCTTCAGGCACCTCACACTGAGCCATATATTAATTGGAAATCTCAGTCAACCAGTCAACAATATCATCATCCTTCCGTCTTGAATAATTTCCTGTAATCCCATCCTCTCTAGCTGCCTTGCCACACTTCACCTTATGCAAGGGTTTCACCACCTCTTTTCTTTTCACCAAACTACTTCCCATGACTCTCTCGCTTTGCAAACCACCTCGACTCATGCATCCTACATCTGCCACCCTGTCATCTAACACATTCACCAGCCCTTCAGAATGCTCACTTCATCTCTTCTTCGCCTTTTTGTTGTTTGTTACATAATCGTCGGGAAATGTGATATGGGCAGCACTGACGTAAAATCTTTACTGACAAACGTCTCACACGAGGCGACCATCAGTGTCTATACTGACAACTGACACAATCATACAAACACGACTCATGAGTGAACCAGGTCTCAGTCTAAGGAGTCATTATCTCTGTCATCGAGTGACTGTTTCGTTTTGTTCACTGTCGTTACATTTACAGGCAAACGTGGTGTGAATGCTGGGTTCCCCATCAGATCCAACATTAACTAACGCGTTTTTATGTCATCATAAAGTTAGGAGGCTGGAAGAGTGTCCACCACACTTGAAACCTTTGGTATTGTAGACGATATGGTGATACATTATTATTTTCTTTTTTGCTTTTTAAGTCTTATGACGATATTCCTGTCAATGATTTCAACTCCCAACATAACAACATTGAATTTACCGTGGAAGTGGGATGAAAATGATACCTTCTCGTTTCTTGATGTTTGGATAAGTCATAGTGGGCATTGCGTCACAACTTTCGTATATGGAAACCAACATTTACTGGTCTTTGTACGAAGTTTAATTCTTTCATCTCGATCAAATATATAAACGCAACTTGGTGGTGATCCTGACCACATGAACATTTCATATATGTTCTTATCATCTTCAGTTTTACACCGAGGTAGAATCATTGAAAAATATCTTACGTAAGAACGGTTAAATTTCAAATTTGATTGATGTGTATGTAGGTAAAATTAAATTGATTATCATCTGCTTCAGTAAAACCCTCATCTGTATCTACTGTTGTATCATGTTGTATAATGTCGTTTACGAAGGAGGGCGGTTATACACTTTGTAGAAAGATTAGCTATTTCATTACGTGAATCTTTATCCACGTATCAATATTAGTTTTTGTATTAAGAAAGATACTACAGATATTTTTCAACTTCGCCACTCTTATACCTATGGGGATGTAGCTGTCACTTGTCTACCAGTACAAGCACAACACTTGTAATGCCTTGCATATTGGCCAGACGAGGCGACACAAGAGGCGTATTCATGAACTACCTCGGCCGGTCAGAACGAACGAACTGCCCCATTACCAAACCACCCTCCTCAGCCATACGTAATCACTCTCAGTACAATGATCACTCAGTGTGGGCAAGGAGAAGGCCTCTCCTCCCCACCACCTACCTCCTCCTGTGCTGGCCAGCATCAGCGCATCCCACACCGACCTGGTCGTGCTGGCGACCTTACTGCCCGACAGGAGAAACACCCACTCAAACAATGAGGCATCAACACTGTTATTGTGTTTTTAGGTCAGTTTTATCAAGTTTAGTGTAGAGCTGTTTAGTTGGGTTTTTTTTAATTTTAAATGTATGTTTTAACGTTAGGATATTTGATTATGAACTGAAGGATTTTAATGTGGACTGGGAAATATTGCCTCTGTTGAAACTATATAATGTATTATAGAAAATGTAGAATTGTTATTCATTGGTGACTCTTTCCTCATTCTTTCTCAGTCATTCATTTCACGTTGGGCTTTGATGATATATGTATATATTTTTCATTCAAGGAACTTTTTAGACTTTATGCTTTGAGCATACACTCATAATGTGGATATTACATAATACACATTATCCTTTCTTTATAAGCCTCTGATGATGGTGTGGGTCATTACTGAAACGTAAGCCAATAATGTTCATCCAAGCCCTGATCATTCGCGTCATAATACGGCTACACTTTCCGAGCAACATAACCATTGCATATATATATATATATATATATATATATATATATATATATATAGTGCCCTCTTACAGCAAGGATTCGAACCCAGACCTTTGCCGTGGTAGCTGCGAACGCTAACCGCTCGGCTATGATCGCCCCTAATAAGAAAATGACTATTCGATCATAGCCAAAGGGTAAGCGTTCCCAGCTACCACGCAAAAGGTCCGGGTTCGAGTCCTTGCTGCTTGAGGGCATTATGTGTTCTATGAAAAGTGCGCGTTCATATGCACTATGTTTGTGTGTGTGTGTGTGTGTGTGTGTGTATATATATATATATATATATATATATATAAACCCTCCTAAGATCTCTCATCAGATCAACGTCAAAGGCTCTAAGAAAAATGTAGTTTGTGATCAATCATTTCTCCCACTGATGTACCTTCCGTGGAAGCTGCCAGACTTCAGCCTCTCCCTCCTGTATGCAAATTAGCTCTGAAGTTTCAAGGTTTTTTTTTTTCTTTTCTTTTCTTCTTCTTCCCTGAGGATGGTGGTGGACGTAGGCGACAGCGGAGAGATTAAGAAGGAACAGTACACGATGATCATCTGGGGCATATCTGGATACAGTTCTCTCTCTCTCTCTCTCTCTCTCTCTCTCTCTCTCTCTCTCTCTCTCTCTCTCTCTCTCTCTCTCTCTCCCCTTTGTTCCACGGCTGGTAGTGATGTCTAGGTGGGTAAAAAGCCCTCCCTCCAATAATTGGTTGCTGTTAATGGGTGGGAGGGAAAAAAAGGGGCAATAATGAGTTGTACTAAATGGTCCCCCGGGCTCTATAACTCTATGGTTCGCCCCCCCCCCCCCACCACCACAAGGCTCTATGTACCCAAGGTCCAGAGTTACGTAGCTCTATAGTCAAGTTTCTCTATGGCCCCTGGGGGGTCTATGGTCCCATGGCCATGTAGATGGTTTATCAAGGCTCTGTTGTCCCGTAGTCGAAGCCCTATAGTCCCATGACCCCCAGCTCTATGGTCCCATGACCCCCCCCCCCAGCTCTATAACCCCTGGGCCGCGGGTTATATGGCTCATCAAATGAGGCTGCATAGATGTAATCAAGGCTCTGTGGCCCCAGAATCTATGGCCCCGGATCATATAGCTCTTTAACCTAAGATCTGTGTCGCCAGAAACTGTGACTCTATCGCCCAGGCTCTGTGGTCCCATGGACTCTGGCTCTCTGTATCCATTGTCCCAGGCTGTACAGTCCCATAGTCCCAGGGTTTGTGGGTCGGTAGTCCCAGGCCTGTGGCTTAGGCTATGGCTAAGGATCCATAGCTCTATGGTCAAGGATCTACGGCTCTGTGGCCAAGGATCCACAGCTCTGTGGCCAGGGATCTACGGCTCTGTGGCCACGTCTGTCTTCCACTACGATCGCAGACCCTTCCATCAGACCCTCAGGCCATTGGTTAGACCACTCACCCCAGGCTTACTGTCCGCTTACTTATAATTACTTAAGGACTAGTTATTTATGGAATGGTTACTTAAGGATTAGTTACTTAAGAAACAGTTACTTAAGAAATGGTAGCAGAAGTGGGACATCTCAAAGCCTGGGCGGCAACAGTGGCCATCTCATTATACATAATGTCAGGAGGGCCCCTTATCTGGGTGTCAGGAGGGCCCCTTATCTGGGTGTCAGGAGGGCCCGTTATCTGGATGTCAGGAGGGCCCCTTAGTCGGTGTCAGGCGGGACCCCCCCCCCCCCCCTTCCCTCTTCAAGAGACGTAGAGGGCATGTTCAGTAGACGAGGTGGGCAGGAGGTAGATGTAGAAAGCGAGTAGATGATGTTGGAGAAGAGAGTAGCACATTACCTGAGGAGAGAGAGAGAGAGAGAGAGAGAGAAAGAGAGAGAGAGAGAGAAGATAATTTTCCTAAGAGATAGTTTTTTCAAACCCCCTCCTCCCCTCCTCCCCCTCCCCACCCCCCTCCCCCCTGGTTTCGTTGTCCGTCCGTCCGTCCGTCTGTCCGTTTTTCCGTCCTGCAGGCGCCATGTTGGCGCGTTTGTCGGCCGGCTTCTCTCCCGCCCTTTTTGCCTCCGTTTTCTCTTTTTTTTCTTCTCTCTTTTTTTTTACCTCGCGTGAAGAAAACGTATAGGAAGATGGATGTTCCGTCTTCGTCCAGACCTGACTTTTTTTTTTTTTCTGGGTCTGTGTTGCCGTCGCTCGTGGTGGTCCATGAGAGGCCTCGGTGGTCTGTGTGGGGGGGGTGGGGGGTCGACCAGGCCCACCCTCCCCTGTGTCTCTTGGTCTATGGTTGGTCTTCGGTCTGACTCTAGCTTGGGTGGAGGTTGTGTGCGTGTTTGTTTGTACTGGTCTGTGGTGGTGTCTGGCCAGCTGTGTTGTAGTGCCTGTCTCTCTGTGATGGGTGGAGGGTCGTGGTGGTGGTGATGGGTGGAGGGTCGTGGTGGTGGTGATGGGTGGAAGGTCGTGGTGGTGGTGATGGGTGGAGGGTCGTGGTGGTGGTGATGGGTGGAAGGTCGTGGTGGTGGTGATGGGTGGAAGGTCGTGGTGGTGGTGATGGGTGGAAGGTCGTGGTGGTGGTGATGGGTGGAGGGTCGTGGTGGTGGTGATGGGTGGAGGGTCGTGGTGGTGGTGATGGGTGGAGGGTCGTGGTGGTTGTGATGGGTGGAGGGTCGTGGTGGTGGTGATGGGTGGAGGGTCGTGGTGGTGGTGATGGGTGGAGGGTCGTGGTGGTGGTGATGCATGGAGGGTCGTGGTGGTGGTGATGGGTGGAAGGTCGTGGTGGTGGTGATGGGTGGAGGGTCGTGGTGGTGGTGATGGGTGGAGGGTCGTGGTGGTGGTGATGGGTGGAGGGTCGTTGTGGTGGTGATGGGTGGAGGGTCGTGGTGGTGGTGATGGATGGAGGGTCGTGGTGGTTGTGATGGGTGGAGGGTCGTGGTGGTGGTGATGAGTGGAGGGTGGTGATGGTGGTGATGGGTGGAAGGTCGTGGTGGTGGTGGTGATGGGTGGAGGGTCGTGGTGGTGGTGATGGGTGGAGGGTCGTGGTGGTGGTGATGGGTGGAGGGTCGTGGTGGTGGTGATGGGTGGAGGGTCGTGGTGGTGGTGATGGGTGGAGGGTCGTGGTGGTGGTGATGGGTGGAGGGTCGTGGTGGTGGTGATGGGTGGAGGGTGGTGATGGTGGTGATGGGTGGAAGGTCGTGGTGGTGGTGGTGATGGGTGGAGGGTCGTGGTGGTGGTGATGGGTGGAGGGTCGTGGTGGTGGTGATGGGTGGAGGGTCGTGGTGGTGGTGATGGGTGGAGGGTCGTGGTGGTGGTGATGGGTGGAGGGTCGTGGTGGTGGTGATGGGTGGAGGGTCGTGGTGGTGGTGATGCATGGAGGGTCGTGGTGGTGGTGATGGGTGGAAGGTCGTGGTGGTGGTGGTGATGGGTGGAGGGTCGTGGTGGTGGTGGTGATGGGTGGAGGGTCGTGGTGGTGGTGGTGATGGTAGGGTACTTGTAACCTCCTAGCCTCTACCACAGTCCCCGCCGCACCACCCTACCACACCACCACAGCCACGAGCGAGCGGACATCAGAAGCCATACTGACGTCAGAAGCTCGAGCTTTGACGTCAGAGCCATAGGAACGATCACACCGATGACGTCACAGGCTCAAACTTTGACGTCAGAGCCACAGTGACAACACCATTGGTAACGTCTTAGTGACGTCGTCGGCTTAGGTAGTGCCGTTGAAGCCTTGGGTAATTCAAAGTTGGTGACGTCACAGGCTGACGCGGTGACGTTATGGACTCAATGACGTCAGAGCCAGGGGGACAACAAACATCGGTGACATCACAGGCGCCGTTAGTGACGTCAAAGCACATAGGGCGAAAACATTGGTGACGTCACAGTGTCTCTTCGTCTTAAGAATAAACTTCTGAAACCTGAGGCTGAAAATCTACTCCCGGTCAGGAGGTAGAACCTGGAGGCCTCTGTACCTAAGGGAGGTCGACTGTAGAGGTAGAACCTCGGGGCCTCTACCTCAGGGAGGTCGACTGTAGAGGTAGAACCTCGGGGCCTCTCTACCTCAGGGAGGTCGACTATAGAGGTAGAACCTCGGGGCCTCTCTACCTCAGGGAGGTCGACTGTAGAGGTAGAACCTCGGGGCCTCTCTACCTCAGGGAGGTCGACTATAGAGGTAGAACCTGGAGGCCTCTCTACCTCAGGGAGGTCGACTATAGAGGTAGAACCTGGAGGTCTCTCTACCTCAGGGAGGTCGACTGTAGAGGTAGAACCTTGAGGCCTCTACCTCAGGGAGGTCGACCCTCGCTGTACCTCACTTAAAGCTACCTCTACTGCCACAGGAAGAGTTTTAACAGACAAAAAATTATCTTTAAAACTTTTTTCCCCTTTTTTTGTACAGGGTGGTTAAGAGAAGCGGCAGGGAGAGGTGGGACAGGGGGAGGAAGGGAAGGGATAGTTTGAAATGGAAGAGGACATTAGAAGTGTGGATGGGTGTATGGTGGAAGGTTTTTAATGCATGTGAGTGACTATATAGAAATATGTATTTGATGCCTTGTGTATGTATATATATATATATATATATATATATATATATATATATATATATATATATATATATATTCCTATGAGTCCACGGGGAAAATGAAACACGATAAATTCCCAAGTGCACTTTCGTGTAATAATCACATCCTCAGGGGAAACACAAGAGAGAAATATAACAGTCAGTTGATATACATCGAAGAGACGAAGCTAGGACGCCATTTGGCAGACTGGGGTTGTGTATGTATTAGTGTTGCATCTTATTTTTCAAAGATGCTTCACGAAGCTGAGCTAACCATTGTTCAGTGTGTCCAACGATGAATGTGTGGAGCCTCCCTGTGTGGTGTGAGGCTTCCAGGGCTGTTCCATGTGTGTGGAGCCTCCCTGTGTGGTGTGGAGCTTCCAGGGGTGTTCCATGTGTGTAGTGTCGTCCAGAACCAGGGTTTCGTCTGCATTATGGACCATCGTTGTCTTCAAGTCTCTGCCATACCCCGGGGATGAACGGGTTGGTTTGATCTTCAATAGTTGGTCGTGGTGTTCTGCGGCGATGAACGCTGGTGTTGAGTGTGTGACCCCCACGGGTCCTGAGGCTCTTCATTGTGGCCTGTCATGTTTCTCTCTCTCTCTCTCTCTCTCTCTCTCTCTCTCTCTCTCTCTCTCTCTCTCTCTCTCTCTCTCCCCGAACCCCTACAACAACATCTTAGATCTTGTCCTCACGAACGACATGATGGTTTTCACAAACAAGAGGCGGACCACGCAGGCTTGTTAGACCCCGGGGTCATCCACCTAACTACGTCATACAGTCCGGAAATGATACGTGTCTGAGGACAGCATGACAGAAGTTCTGACCAGAGCAGACCAGGCTGGTCACTGATCACTGAAATGATGGTCAACGCAAATTGGAATGAGATCTTCTAGGGCGTTAACCAAACAACACACGCTGGAGTTTACTGTGGTATAACGGGAGGGACAATCAGTGGTCTGTTAACAGAAGTAAAAAGGGTAGTACAGAACGGTAGACAACGGGTGACTGGAAACAGTGGATGTGTTCAAGAAACAGTGTAGGAAAAAGAAGAAAAGCTTAAGCAACGAACGAAGGAAAATGGAAAGATATGGATGAGAAAAGAAGGTAAAAATGGAAATACTGGAATAGCATGGAGGAGAAGAGATGAATAATGACGTGAAAGATATAGAAAATATAGAAAGGAATCCCATATATAACTCTTGACATACGTAAATAAAACAAGAACTGAGATGTTAGACCTTGTGTGGCTGAGACAATAATACGGAACCAACCAAGAGGAAATATCCAGGACGTTAACATGAACATAACAAAGGATTTCATCTCAGAATACATTGAGAAATTACCAGATGAAGTGTTCTAACCGCCATGATCCTCACTGAACTACAGGAAGGTGATGTAATCAGAGCGGCTGGTGTCCCCACAGACGAGGAAGCTTCCCGGGGATTCCAAATAGCCATGCCAGCCATCATCTCCAAGATGACAAAACCATTGTGACAGAGTTTGGACGAAGGAGCATCACTGAAGACATTCAGATCATGACATGATAGGAAACAGTGGGCAGAAAGGAGGATCCAAGACCATATACCTAAGCTGCTCAGACCAGTTATCTTGTCCTGACATGTAGGTCTTCTGGAAGAGGTGATGAAAGGACATATATGAGAACACCTGATCACGCAACACCTACATGAACGAAGACCAACACGGATGTAGTGCCAGAAGAACGTACTCCGACCCAGTTATTAGCTCATTACAATGACATAAAAGTATAATCCACGGGAAAGAGAATATATACTTTTTTTTCGATTTTGCCAAAGGCATACGAGAGAGTAAATCAGATGTTACTAGAGAAAGTAACTTAACAGAGCAGTAAGATAGCAAGATGTGTCGCAGAGTTTCTTACTATAGTTAAAAGTTCAGAGTAAAACGAACGAAATCATGTCTGGGGAGGAGAATGTTCTCTCTGGGGTGACACAATGAACAATGAGTGTTCTCTCTCTGGGGGTGACACAGTGAGTGTTCTCTCTATATCATTGTTACCAGACATCAGTTGTGAAGTGCAGGAAAGGGTGGTAAAGTAGCACTGCTGACGACCCCAGCCAGAGTCAACCATCTCTCTGGCTCACAACCTCACCAGTGCAACTCCACTTACAGAGAAGCCCACACGCAACGTACAAATAGTCAGCAATGAAACTGAGAGAATTTGACGATGATCAGTTTGAGCAAATAAACCCAACACAGAACGGTAGGCTGAAAGAACTACAAGTATAGAACATAGAAAGATGATACAGATATATGGTAATGTATGCATGGCAGCAGATAACATAGAAGATACAGATATATGGTAATGTATGCATGGTAACAGATGGAAAGGATCAAGGCAAAGTTTCAAAACCTTAAAATCTTGTCAAGAAGGAAGATCTATCATCATAAAGTCCACGCTAACACCACCAGAAGAACGTACGGGAAATATATATATCAGACATATATGACGGTCCAACCAGGAAGGTGCACACACTGTTCGCTATACCGCCACAAGGAGGACAGTGACACGTGCGCGTAACAACTTTACAGAAACATTTAAAGGGAAACTTGACGTGTGGTTGAAGTCAGTCCCAGATGAACCATGAGTACATGATCCTGTAATGCAGGTGGGAGAAGAGTGGAGTAGCCGCGCCTCTCCATTGACGTAGGTACACACACACACACACACACTCTCTCTCTCTCTCTCTCTCTCTCTCTCTCTCTCTCTCTCTCTCTCTCTCTCTCTCTCTCTCTCTCCCCAGCAGGTCAGCCTACTCTGGGATGGTTTCATTAGCCTACTCTATCGATGGGTGTGGCTTGCTGCGGGCGTGGCTAGTGGTGGGTGTGGGTTAGTGGTGTGTTTGTTGATGGTGGGCATGGTTAGAGGTGTGTTTGGCTAGTGGTAGGCGTGGGTAGTTATGGGTGTGGCTAGTGATGGGCGTGGTTAATGGTGGGTGTTGTTAGTGATGGGTGTTATTGGTGGTGGATATGGCTAGTGATGTGTATCGCTAGTGGTGGGTGTGGCTAGTGATATGTATCGCTAGTGGTGGGTGTGGCTAGTGATGTGTATCGCTAGTGGTGGGTGTGGCTAGTGGTGTGTATCGCTAGTGGTGGGTGTGGCTAGTGATGTGTTTAGCCAGTGGTTGGTGTAGCTAGTGATGTGTATAGCTAATGGCGGTTGTGGCTAGTGATGAGTATCGCTAGTGGTGGGTGTGGCTAGTGATGTCTATAGCTAGTGGCGGGTGTGGCTAGTGATAGGTGTAACTAATGGAAGGTCTTACTAGTGATGTATATGACCAACTGATACCAAAAAATGACCCGGTGTGACCCTACCTTAACCCCCCCCCCCCCCCCCCCCCCCACCACCTCCTTCCCATAAACCCGTGAACGTCAGGCCTGACCCTCGTGGGGGCGTGTCAGCAGGACGAGATGTGAAACTTGCCAACATCACTTGAGGAAACTTGCCGGGGAAAAGTTTCACTCTCACGGCACACTGCGTCCTTCCCTGTCTCTCTCTCTCTCTCTCTCTCTCTCTCTCTCTCTCTCTCTCTCTCTCTCTCTGCTTGAAGCCGGAAGTCCCCGCCAGCGGCAGGTGCTCTCTCTCTCTCTCTCTCTTTCTCTCTCTCTCTCTCTCTCTCTCTCTCTCTCTCTCTCTCTCTCTCTCTCTCTCTCTCTCTCTCGGCTTCAGGTCGATGTTTCAGGAAGTATTTCATTAATTATTAACTTTAATAGTTGCACTAACTCCACTTAAGGCGCCTTGCACTAATGGCTGCGTAAACACTCTCTCTCTCTCTCTCTCTCTCTCTCTCTCTCTCTCTCTCTCTCTCTCTCTCTCTCTCTCTCTCTCTCTCTCTCTCTCTCCTCACACCCAAACATACATTCATATACGCACACTAATGGAAATGTATAAATGTTTATAAAGGATATATATATGTATATGTATATGTATATGTATATATATGTATATATATATGGTTTCAAAAGTGGTAGAGGATGTGTGAATCAGGTGTTTGTTGTGAAGAATGTATATTAGAAATACTTAGAAAAACAAATGGTTTTGTCTGTAGCATTTGTGGATCTGGCGAAGGTATATTAGAGAGTTGATAGAGATGCTCCGTGGAAGGTATTAAGAGTATATGGTGTATGAGGCAGGTGTTAGAAGCAGTGAAAAGTTTTTATCGAGGATGTAAGGCATGTGTACGAGTAGGAAAAGAGGAAAGTGATTGGTTCTCAGTGAATGTCGGTTTGCAGCAGGGATGCGTGATGTCTCCATGGTTGTTTAATTTGTTTATGGATGGGGTTGCTAGGGAGGTGAATACAAGAGTTTTGGAGAGAGAGGCAAGTATGCAGTCTGTTATGGATAAGAGGGCTTGGGAAGTGAGTCAGTTGTTGTTCGCTGATGATACTGTGCTGGTGGCTGAATCGGGTGAGAAACTGCAGAAGGTGGTGACTGAGTTTGGTAAAGTGTGTGAAAGAAGAAAGCTGAGAGTAAACGTGAATAAGAGCAAGGTTACTAGGTACAGTAGGGTTGAGGGACAAGTCAATTGCGAGGTAAGTTTGAATGGAGAAAAACTGGAGGAAGTGAAGTGTTTTAGATATCTGGGAGTGGATTTGGCAGCGGATGGAACCATGGAAGTGGAAGTGAGTCACAGGGTGGGGGAGGGGACGAAAGTTCTGGGAGCGTTGAAGAATGTGTGGAAGGCGAGAACATTACCTCGGAAAGCTAGAATGGGTGTGTTTGAAGGAATATTGGTTCATACAATGTTATATGGTTGCGATGCGTGGGCTATAGGTAGGGTTGTGCGGAGGAAACAGGATGTGTTGCAAGTGAGATGTTTGAGGACAATATGTGGTGAGAGGTAGTTTGATCGAGTAGGTAATGAAAGGGTAATAGAGACATGTGGTAATAAAAAGAGTGTGGTTGAGAGAGCAGAATGGGTGTTTTGAAATGGTTTGGTCACATCGAGAGAATGAGTGAGAAAAGATTGACAAAGAGGATATATGTGTCAGAGGTGGAGGGAACGAGGAGAAGTGGGAGACCACATTGGAGGTGGAAAGATGGAGTGAAAAAGATTTTGAGTGATCGGGGCCTGAACATGCAGGAGGGTGAAAGGCGTGCAAGGAATAGTGTGAATTGGAACGATGTGGTATACCGGGGTCGACGTGCTGTCAATGGATTGAGCCAGGGTATATATATATATATATATATATATATATATATATATATATATATATATATATATATATATATATATATATATATTCCTAAGAATCCACGGGGAAAATGAAACACGACAAGTTCCCAAGTGCACTTTCGTGTAATAATCACATCATCAGAGGAGACACAAGAGAGAAATATAACAGTCAGTTGATATACAACGAAGAGACGTAGCTAGGACGCCATGTGGTAAATATGCGAGTCACCCCTTCACCACCCAGGAATGACCCCTCCACCCTAGCTACACCCCTTCACTACCCAGGAATCCGCCATAACATTTGTAGTGTACTATTTCACTGGGATCATATCACTGCAGAGCAATATCTTTTCACAGTTATGTTCCTCTTATACGTCAAGACTCTTACAATGATCAACCTGTCCTCAGATTGTTTCAGTTCCAAGCCTCTTGGGTCTGTATCCTTCCAGTACACTGTTATTCCTTGATAGGTGATAGAAAGATAAGGGGTGAGTAGAGAGGGAGAAAGAGAGAGAGAGAGAGAGAGACAGACAGAGAGGGAGGCAGAATACCACAGACGTATGAGAGAGAGAGAGAGAGAGAGAGAGAGAGAGAGAGAGAGAGAGAGAGAGAGAGAGAGAGAGGTAATAGCTGGTGGGATTTACCAGCCCATCTTGACGCATCCTCTCCGGTCCCGTGAGAGGAGCACCTGTGTCGATGATATTTAGTGTGTATTGCTATTGAATCTGCAGGTCCTTAGTCTACATATGGGCGTGTCTGTATGTGTAATACGACCTCGTATATGTGTCTGCCACATCCTGAGCCTGTGTCGTATACAACACGCCCGGCCACATAACACGCTCAGACACACCTGATCCCATCGCCCCCCTCGCACTCCGCCTTAGCATCCCATAGCGGTACTAATTGCTTATTGATATTACTTACCTGTGGTCTCTCGTGGGCAGACGGCCGCTAAGAACCTCCCCCTCTCCTCCCCCGTCCGGAGACAAGACATTACTGGAGGCGTCTTACGGCTCCCCGGGGCATTAGAAAGATATATGTTCACTGTGTTTAAGCCGTGGGGATCCCGCTGGCACTGGGCTTCTGGTGCTATATACCTGTATTATCTCAGTCCTGTTTGTATGGCAGAGACTTCCGCTCCTCTACGTAATGTAAGGCTGAGTTATGCACGGGAGGGAAGTGTGGTTCGTCTGAGATCTGGTGGCACTGTTTGAAGGAAGCCGCGTATTGAAGGGGGCTGCCGAAGACGAGAAGGAGAGGACTGGGAACATGTTAATGCTTTTTTTTTTTTTTTTTGCTCATTGAATAATCCAAGGAGGAATTAGTGGAATATGTAGTCTTTCCTCACCTGGTTGGTCCTGTTGTGCAGGGGTTACCTGACCTCTGCGAGGTTCTACGCAGGGGTTGCTCGATCTTGGAGGGGGTTTGACTTTGTGTGTTCAGATTAGTACAGAATTTTCCAATCTTTACATAAAACGTTGTGTATAGACGCACCTAGTCAGCCTGCAGATGTTCACACTGTATGCACGACTGTTTTCAGTGAGCAATACTGTATATACATTCGATCATTCTGGGGGGTTTAAATCTTCCAGAAATCAACTGGTAAATTCTCTCAGGTATGGAGCATGACTCTGCTAGACTTATCAACTTTGTCGAAGACAATTTCCTCTACCAAACCATCACTGTGCCGACGAGGGAAGCTAATATACTAGATTTAGTTCTTGCATCCCAGGAGTTCTTAGTAATTACTACCACTGTTGGAGAACATAAGGCCCTCGTGATCATAACATGGTTAGGGTCGAAGTAGATATCAGAAATGACTCCCTAAAACCAGTACTATTGCCCCTAACTTTAAAAATGGTCTGATTTCGATGGGTTACGCGACACATTAAAGAGTCTCACCTTTGTTGGTTCGTCCTCAAGCTCGATAGAAAAATGAAACCAACAGTAGACCTGAATGGTACTCCCCAGATATTACAGGAGGTGTACGAAGCAGAAATGTTCTCTACAAGGATAAGTAATCAGACAACAGCACAGATCTTGCAACGCAATATAACACAATTAGGAGAGACGTGAAAAGACTTATCAAACAAGCCAAGAGAGAGAGTACAAAATGAATATTACAAGAGATAGTAGTAGCGATCCTAAAAGATTTTATAGATATATCAATACTAAGAAATACATAAGGAGTGGGTTTGAACCCTTAGTAAACGAAGATTGGGACCCATTGTGGATGATAAATTCATAGCAATAACTCTAAACAAAGAATGGAATTTTGAGACTGCTATAAATAGCATTCACAAGACACCAGAATTTACCGTCACAGAGAGGTACTAACACAGATATATATAAGTTGAAGACTAATAAAAGTCCAGGACCTGGTCATTTCTATCCACGAGTAATTAAAAACGTCAAATACGAATTACTTTACCAGTGACTCATATTTTCAATACATATCTCCATGATGGAAGAGTCCCGCAGGACTGGAGACTGGCAGACGTCACTCTTCTATCTATTCAGAAGGGAAGCTGTGAATTGCCTGGCAATTATCGTCCTATTAACCTCACATCAATTATACGTAAACTTCTGGAATCGATTATTAGAGATAAAGTCGTAGCCTGTCTGGACCAACACAGCCTGACCATAATACACAGCTTGGTTTAGAAGACGCAGATCATGCCTTACAGATCTTGAATTCTATAAATCCTTCAATACCAACAAGACAGATACAATGTACATGATTGTTTGGACTTGAGAAACCATTCGACAAAGTCCTCCACGTTAAGTTGATGTATAAAGTCCGGGTCTTAGGGATCACTGGTCGAGTAGGACATTAGATTAGACACCTGGTGAGGTGATGATAGGAGTCAGAGAGTCGTAATGAATGGTGAATCATCACCTGTGGTCACCTGGTGAGATGATGATAGGAGTCGGAGAGTCGTAATGAATGGTGAATCATCACCTGTGGTCACCCGTTACTACTGAAGTCCCCCAGGGATCCGTACTTGGTCCTATACTGTTCATCATTTATGTTAACGATATTGACGTAGGATTTACATGAAATCGCTGAATGGCTTAGAAATTGGCAAATGCCATTTAACATCAAAAATATCAGCAGTTACATGTAGTAAACCTAAACAAAATATTTATCATGAATTGTTTGGCCACAAAATAAAGGACATCCCTAATGTGAGAGATCTAGGGAGTTACTGTCACCTACAACTTCAGGTCCTCCCAGCACTGCAATGAAGCAGCCAAGAAAGCAAATAGGATGTTAAGATTTATCAACAGAAACTGTTCACACAAGAGGAAGGATGTGATATTGCCACTATACCTAAGTCTGGTTAGGCCACGTCTTGACTATACTGTGCAGTTTTGGGCCTCCAGCTTTAGCAAGGATATTCTTAAATTGGAAACAGTGCAGCGAAGAGCAACTATATTTATTTCTTCACTGCATAGCAAACCATACGACGACAGATTGCGAGAATTAAGCTTGTTTTCCCTAAGCAAGAACCGTCTCCTAGGCAAATTAGTAGAATGTTTTGAAGTACTTAAAGAATTCATCAACTTTGTTATTGAAAATTTCTTGACAGTAGCGCCAGCACTACCAGCCAGAGGACATGGACTAATGCTTAGAGGTCACCAAGTTAATCTGGACTGTACGAAATATTTCTTTACTAACGAAATTAATGATGTATAGAGTAAGCTCCCAGAACGTGTTGTTCAGAGTAACACAATACCTTCAAAATTAGGTTTCATTATCACTTGTCACTCAGCGATATTGAACAATTCATTTAATCACTCATCATAAAGTAGTGGTATTTTATGCTACCTTCTCAGCCACCGACCTCTCCTTAGCTATGCTGCGTAACATACCAACTTTGATCAACCCATGTGTCACCTGCTTTGGGAGAGGAGGTAAGAATTAATGTATCATTCTTCAACCTCAGGAATAATATAGACATGGTAAGGCAATTGGCTAGAGCTCAAATTCATCTTTACTATTGTCTTTGTAACAAACTATGAAGGGATGCATGGCGTTGGTGATGGGATGCATGACATATTCATGATCAGTCTACCTTATGACTTTCTTATGAACATTTCCTTCAGGCATTTTAATCCTGCAAGGTATTTTTTTTCTACCTGGTTTTCCGTCCGGTGTGTTGCCGGAGTGGGGAGTGGAGGGTGGGGAGAGAGTCTGTGTTTTGCTGGTCTTTTCCTCTACTGTCTTAGTGGGGACTGCATTGAGGAGAGACCACCTCGCTTGGACCTTGGGTCTGTATGGTCTGTGTATTTACATCACTCCACTCTCTCTCTCTCTCTCTCTCTCTCTCTCTCTCTCTCTCTCTCTCTCTCTCTCTCTCTCTCCCACACATATACAGCCACATCCTGTACGTCGCTGGACCATCTACGAGGACCATCCTTATCACTTCCCCATGCAAGAAATGACTTTCAGATCCCTACAAGATTGTGGAGGAAGGGGGGGGGGGGGGTGGTTACCAATCCCTTTCTAGCAATACCACGAGGATATATTCAATCCCTCCTCCTACCTCCTCCCCGCCACCCAATCCCCCTTCACAACAAGCTCCGCCCTTCCCCCCCCCCCGCCCCCCACTGCAATACCATCATGGTTATAGAGTTCAAGGCGAAACTACCACTAGCATTGCCATTAGAACGCCCTCACCATCACCAGCCACAACATATATATATATATACAACCCTCCTCCCCTCCTCTCTCTCTCTCTCTCTCTCTCTCTCTCTCTCTCTCTCTCTCTCTCTCTCTCTCTCTCTCTCTCTCTCTCTCTCCACCCATCCCCTAGTAAAGCGCCCCCCTACCACCACCACCCCAGCCCCAGCGCCCCTCCCTCCCTCCTCCACTGCTATTCCAATATAGTATTTATTACTGTACGTGTATGTCCGTCTGTAAAGCCACCACTCGCATACTACGAGGGACATTGCGACCCGCATCGTGGGAGGAGGAGGAGGGGCGTCTCCAGCCAGGCCGTTACCATTACCTCAGCCACGACACTGCTCAACGCTGGCTGCTCCAGTCTAAGGAGGCATTTCGAAGTGTGGAGGAGAGTTTGGCTAAACCTTAATGAGGGATTTAAGGCAGGGTTTATCAAACCTTCAGGGGAGGTTTCGAGGGGTGGCTTCGTTAGGTCTTATGGGGAATTTCAGAGAAGGTTTCGTACAGAGTTTTGTTGATTTTATAGGTAATTCAGGGGAAGTTTCGTTAGATAATAGAGACATTTTGAGGAAAGTTTCAGGAAGATTTCGTGGAATTTCGTTAATTCTTAGGGAGAATTTCAGGGATGATTTCGATCAACTTTCGGTACATTTGAATGAGAGTTTCGGTAGACATTATGGGAGTATAGCTGTTGCCTATTGTTAAACCTTAAGGGGAAAATTAGGGGAGAGTTTCCTTAAACATTGGTTGAATTTTAGGGAATGTTTCCTTAAAATCTAATATTCTCTCCCTGCAAATATCTGATCATATCTGATTTTAAGATGAAATGTTAGACAAAGAATTCCTCCCATCTTCCTTCTTGCTATAACCCACGATACAGTTGCCATGTTCCTTCCTGCTGTAACCCACGGTACAGTTGCCATGTTCCTTCCTGCTGTAACCCACGATACAGTCGCCATGTTCCTTCCTGCTGTAACCCACGGTACAGTCGCCATGTTCCTTCATGCTGTAACCCACGGTACAGTTGCCATGTTCCTTCCTGCTGTAACCCACGGTACAGTTGCCATGTTCCTTCCTGCTGTAACCCACGGTACAGTTGTCATGTTCCTTCCTGCTGTAACCTACGATACAGTTGCCATGTTCCTTCCTGCTGTAACCCACGGTACAGTTGCCATGTTCCTTCCTGCTGTAATCCACGGTACAGTTGTCATGTTCCTTCCTGCTGTAACCCACGATACAGTTGCCATGTTCCTTCCTGCTGTAACCCACGATACAGTTGCCATGTTCCTTCCTGCTGTAACCCACGGTACAGTTGCCATGTTCCTTCCTGCTGTAACCCACGATACAGTTGCCATCTTCCTTCCTGCTGTAACCCACGGTACAGTTGCCATGTTCCTTCCTGCTGCAACCCACGGTACAGTTGCCATGTTCCTTCCTGCTGTAACCCACGGTACAGTTGCCATGTTCCTTCCTGCTGTAACCCACGATACAGTTGCCATGTTCCTTCCTGCTGTAACCCACGATACAGTCGCCATCTTCCTTCCTGCTGTAACCCACGGTACAGTCGCCATCTTCCTTCCTGCTGTAACCCACGGTACAGTTGCCATGTTCCTTCCTGCTGTAACCCACGATACAGTTGCCATGTTCCTTCCTGCTGTAACCCACGGTACAGTCGCCATCTTCCTCCCTGCTTTAACCCACGGTACAGTCGCCATGTTCCTTCCTGCTGTAACCCACGGTACAGTCGCCATCTTCCTTCCTGCTGTAACCCACGGTACAGTTGCCATGTTCCTTCCTGCTGTAACCCACGGTACAGTTGTCATGTTCCTTCCTGCTGTAACCCACGGTACAGTCGCCATGTTCCTTCCTGCTGTAACCCACGGTACAGTTGCCATGTTCCTTCCTGCTGTAACCCACGGTACAGTTGTCATGTTCCTTCCTGCTGTAACCCACGGTACAGTCGCCATCTTCCTTCCTGCTGTAACCCACGGTACAGTTGTCATGTTCCTTCCTGCTGTAACCCACGGTACAGTTGTCATGTTTCTTCCTGCTGTAACCCACGGTACAGTTGCCATGTTCCTTCCTGCTGTAACCCACGGTACAGTTGCCATCTTCCTTCCTGCTGTAACCCACGATACAGTTACCATGTTCCTTCCTGCTGTAACCCACGATACAGTTACCATGTTCCTTCCTGCTGTAACCCACGGTACAGTTGCCATGTTCCTTCCTGCTGTAACCCACGGTACAGTTACGATGTTCCTTCCTGCTGTAACCCACGGTACAGTTGTCATGTTCCTTCCTGCTGTAACCCACGGTACAGTCGCCATGTTCCTTCCAGCTGTAACCCACGGTACAGTTGCCATGTTCCTTCCTGCTGTAACCCACGGTACAGTTGCCATGATCCTTCCAGCTGTAACCCACGGTACAGTTGCCATGTTCCTTCCTGCTGTAACCTACGATACAGTTGCCATGTTCCTTCCTGCTGTAACCTACGATACAGTTACAGTTTATAAGTCGCGCCAAGTGTGGCCATTGTCTGGGTCGCTGTACGTAAGCTGGATTCTGCTTATTGTTATCAGATTCCATGAATGTGGAAGGAAAGCTGAGCGAGGCAGTAACGGAGATAACGGTGGGTTCAACGAACAACGGAGGATGAGGGTGGGTTCAACGAACAACGGAGGATGAGGGTGGGTTCAACGAACAACGGAGGATGAGGGTGGGTTCAACGAACAACGGAGGATGAGGGTGGGTTCAACGAGCAACGGAGATAAGGGTGGGTTCAACGAGCAACGGAGAGATAAGGGTGGGTTCAACGAGTAACGGAGGGATAAGGGTGGGTTCAACGAGCAACGGGGAGATAAGGGTGGGTTCAACGAGTAACGGAGGGATAAGGGTGGGTTCAACGAGCAATGGAGATAAGGGTGGGTTAAACGAGCAACGGAGAGATAAGGGTGGGTTCAACGAGTAACGGAGGGATAAGGGTGGGTTCAACGAGCAACGGGGAGATAAGGGTAGGTTCAACGAGTAACGGAGGGATAAGGATGTGTTTAACGAGTAGCGAAGATATGAGGTCGGGTTCAGTGAGTAACGGAGAGGTGACACCGGGTTGAACGAGTAACGGATTGATAACGGTTGGTTCAACGAGTCACGGAGGAATAAGGATGGATTTAACGAGTGATGGTGAGATAAAGGTGGGTTCAACGAGTAACGGAGAGATAAAAGTGGGTTGACCATAACAGCGTGATGGTAGAGTGATGGAAGTGGTCGTTACAGAGGTGAAGGTATTGGAACTTTAACAAGAGAAAAATAAAGGCATTGATTTGATCATTAGAGGCATAACGTGAGGGTCATGTGTTAATGACACCAGAGGAAGATATGTAAAGTGTCGAGTGATGATGAGGAAGATGTGCCTAAAGTGGGGCTTATCTGGGTGAGGAAGATTGTAATCATGATAAGGATACCTCAGGAAGATGTACGTGAACAGGGGCTTCTCTGTGTGAGGAAGATTGTGGCTAGCAAGATCTATGCATCACATGTCTGTGTGAGGAAGATTGTGGCTAGCAAGATCTATGCATCACATGTATGTGTGAGGAAGATTGTGGCTAGCAAGATCTATGCATCACATGTATGTGTGAGGAAGATTGTGGCTAGCAAGATCTATGCATCACATGTCTGTGTGAGGAAGATTGTGGCTAGCAAGATCTATGCATCACATGTCTGTGTGAGGAAGATTGTGGCTAGCAAGATCTATGCATCACATGTCTGTGTGAGGAAGATTGTGGCTAGCAAGATCTATGCATCACATGTATGTGTGAGGAAGATTGTGGCTAGCAAGATCTATGCATCACATGTATGTGTGAGGAAGATTGTGGCTAGCAAGATCTATGCATCACATGTCTGTGTGAGGAAGATTGTGGCTAGCAAGATCTATGCATCACATGTGAACTCAGAAGATATCAAGTTTGGTTAGAGATAACAGACGCAGATGGGGGAGGGGGAGGTACATTGTTGGTAGGAAGGGACCGTAACTGTAGTAGTGAAGCAGGGGTGGAGGGGGTATGTACAGGGGGGTGTCATAGGGTGAGGGAAGGCTGTGTCACAGGGTGTCATAGGGTGAGGGAAGGCTGAGTCATGGGGTGTCATAGGGTGAGGGAAGGCTGTGTCATAGGGTGTCATGGGGTGACGGAAGGCTGTGTCATGGGGTGTCATAGAGTGAGGGAAGGCTGTGTCATAGGGTGTCATGGGGTGACGGAAGGCTGTGTCATGGGGTGTCATAGGGTGAGGGAAGGCTGTGTCATGGGGTGAGGGAAGACTGTGTCATAGGGTGTCATGGGGTGAGGGAAGGCTGTGTTATGGGGTGTCATGGGGTGAGGGGAAGGCTGTGTCATGGGGTGAGGGAAGGTGTGTCCTGGGGTGAGGGGAAGGCTGTGTCATGGGGTGAGGCAGGTGTCGTCACAGGGTGAGTCTTGGGGGGGGGGAGAGAGGGGATGGTTGTCGTGGGGTCAGGGATGTGGTGCGTCATGAGGTGAGGCAGGCGAGATGGGAGGGAGGGGGGGGGTAGTTGTGCACGTCAGTGTCAGGGGGAAGTCCAGCCAGCCTGCACGCTGGGGCTGGAAGAAGCTGGAAAATCTGGAAGCTGCTGCTGCTGCTGAATATTAAGAGAATCATCTTAATAGAAACACACCATCAGATGAGGTGGACGAGGCTCAAAAGGAATGTGGGAGTGTGTAGGGAGAGGAGGAGAGTGTGGGAGTGTGTAGGGAGAGGAGAGTGTGGGAGTGTGTAGGGAGAGGGGGAGAGTGTGGGAGTGTGTAGGGAGAGGGGGAGAGTGTGGGAGTGTGTAGGGAGAGAGAGAGAGTGTGGGAGTGTGTAGGGAGAGGGGGGGAGAGTGAATATAGATATCACCACCAGCAGGAGGGAGAGGGCGCTGGGCGTGACCCAGGGTGGAGGCACCGGCTCCCTGGAGGGCGAGGAGGTGCACCAGTGCTCGAGGAACACCTCCAGTGATGGACTGGAGGATGAGACACCAGGAGGGGGTGGTCCTCGAGTATGGCCAGGGACAGGAGTTCGCCTGTCCTGGTGTGCTGGACCGTCTCCTTCAGGAGCGGCACTGGACCAGGGTAGGGACGGGTCTCCAGAGGAGTCCATACCTTCCCTGCTACTGGAGGTAGCGCAGCTTTAGCCTGCAGGAACCTGTGGAATGGAGGTCCTGTGTAAGCTACAGAGCAGCGAACAAGATTATATGAACGATCTCCTCAGCAGCCAATCAGAGACTCGAACAAGCAGACTGGTGGTTACTCAGTGGACCTGACCACCCGTGGTCCTCACTGACCAGCCATGGTGCTACCTCTGCGTCCGCCTCTCCTGTATAGGCCACTTCGGCATCTCTCTCTTGCATGGAAGACCTAGCTCGGTTCCCAGCTGACCGATTCCTGGTGATGCGCTCATGATGAGAGAGGGAAACGGCAACAGCTCCTACGGAGGCCCGCTGTACACTCTGGGGGTCTCCAGGTAAACATGCAAGAAAATAAACGAGTTAAAGAAAATCTCTTGTGACAGAGAGACTGATAAAGATGTTTACTTCAGCCTCTCTCTCTCTCTCTCTCTCTCTCTCTCTCTCTCTCTCTCTCTCTCTCTCTCTCTCTCTCTCTCTCTCTCTCTCTCTCTTCCGAAACTGAACGTCTGTAGCCTCAAACCGACATAGACCAAATGATGGGCTTGTGGGTGGTCACAGGTGGCAAATGAATTTCTAATATTGATATCTACAAAAAGTGTTACATGTCTGTAGTATGAACGAGAACGTAAGTTACATTAGGAATTACTTTGAGCTACTAAAGGTAATTGAGGAAAAAAGACTCACGTTACCTAGAGCCAAATAAGCAGTGTACAGAAGGTGTGAAAAAGACCAGGCCAAAATTCTTGCAATCATAGGTAGAGCTTCTGGGTCTAACTCTGGCGGATTCATATTGACTCTTCACTGTACACTGGTGCGTCTGAACACCGGGTTCAGTTTTGGTCACCTGCTCGAAAAGAGAGACAGACAGAATGGATTGAGTACAGAGGCCAGCTACCTGGGTCATTCCCGGGCTGAGGAAGAAATCCGATGAGAACTAAGTAAATCATTTAGATCTATTTAGCTTAGAAAAGAGAAGGTTAAGAGGTGATCTAACACAGGTATTCAAAATGATCAGAGGCTTCGTTAATCTCGATTTGATCAGCTGCTTATGGCTTCATAATTCGTGTGATATTACTTACAGTGTTGGTTACAAACTCGTGAACAAACGTTTTACCTGGAATGAGGTAAAGTGCTCTTTCTTCCCCAGGATCGTTAACGTATGGAATAACTTTACCAATGAGAGTGATGGAGAGTAGTACCATACATATGTTTAAGAATACACTTGATGATGGGTATTTTACTCTAAGTCCAAGACTCACATTACTTGCGCCTCCTGAGTTAACGTGAAAAGTTAACAGGTTTTATTTGTGGGGAACATACGTGTGTGTGTGTGTATGTGTGTGTGTGTGTGTGTGTGTGTATGTGTGTGTGTAAAGTAACGACCGACCCCGGCGTATGAAAATGCGTAGTAAAGGCAGGTGTGCGGCGTAGCGAGGTTGCCCACTCAGCCCCCGACGGAGGCGCTGGTCAGGGAACACCTGCTTTAGGGCTTTTTTAGGGGGGGTTTCTGTGGTTTAATGGAGGCTCTCGTAGCGTTTAATGGCTCAACTGTACGGGTCCTCCTATATCGGCCCTCGATGGTTTATGGGGGCGGAGGGGGGGGAATGTAAGGGGTAGGTAGGCAAGTGCCTGGTTGAGGTGGAGAGAGAGAGAGAGAGAGAGAGAGAGAGAGAGAGAGAGAGAGAGAGAGAGAGAGAGGTCAGCGGGAAGATAGAGCGAGATAGTAAAGCAGATAAGATCAGTTGATATGGTTGTTGATGTGGGCAGCGAGGCTCGTGATGATGGGCGTGGCTGGGGAGGTGGGAGGGTGATGGGCGTGGCAGGGTGATGGTCGTGGTAGGGGAGGTGGCAGGGTAATGGGTGGGGATGGGCGTGGCAGGGTGATTGTCGAGGTGATGGGCGTGGCAGGGGATGTAGCAGAGTGATGGTCGTGGTAGGGGAGGTGGCAGGGTAATGGGTGGGACTGGGGAGGTGGCAGGGAAGGGGGCTGGGTGATGGGCATGGCAGTGGGGGGGTGGCAGAGGGTGGCGGGGGGGGGATGGGGGGTAGCAGGGTGATGGGATGGTAGGGTTGCGGGTCGTGGCAGGGGAGGGTGCGGTCAGGGGGTCAGGTTTATGGCAGTGTTACGGGTCAATCCATACCAGGAGAGAGAGAGAGAGAGAGAGAGAGAGAGAGAGAGAGAGAGAGAGAGAGAGAAGTAAGGAATAAGAGTGAGAGGTAATAGTGGGACATGGAAGGAGATTGAGAGGCGAGAGCGGAATATGTAAGGAGAGTGAGAGCTGGGATTAAAGCAGAGGAGAGTGAGCAGTGAGAGTGGATTAGGGAAGGAGAGTGAGAAGTAAGAGTGGGGAAGGGAAGGAAAGTGAAAAGAGAGTGGAACTGGGAGGGACAGTGAGGGGTGAGAGCCAGGCGGGAATGGCGTGTGAGGGGTGAGTGTGAAGCAGGAGGGAAGAAGAATGAGAGGTGAGAGTGGAACAGCGAGGAAAACTGGAGAAATGAGGAAAAAATGATAACAATTCCTCTCACCATCAGTTTTAGTAAGTTGTTCGTATCCGCACTCTGAATATACCGACAGGTCCGCATTGGAGAGAGACACCCTCCAATACGATAGGATGGCGATGGTAGGTGGGGAGGGACGGAGGGTGAAGAAAAAAAATGTAATTGGCGATCCTAAATCAGACGTCGTGGGCCTAGTTAAGGCTCTGCTTCCTGGGGAAATTGAAGTGTTCCCTGAAGAATATAGAGTAACGAGGAAAGATTGGATAGGCTGGAGGTAGAGGATGAACAGTCCCTCTGGCTGAAGAAGGGGATAAGAGCAGTCGCTCCGGTTGAAGAAGGGGAAGGACTAGCCCCTCCAGTTGAAGAAGGGGAAGGACTAGCCCCGCCGTTTGAAGAAGGGGAAGGACTAGCCCCTCCAGTTGAAGAAGGGGAAGGACTAGCCCCTCCGGTTGAAGAAGGGGAAGGATTCATCCCACCAGTTGAAGTGGGTGAGGAAAGACGAGTCCCTCTGGTTGAAGATGTTACCAAAAGTGGATACCATTCAGGTGGCTTCCTCAGTTCCTTTAGTGTGATATATTTCTGGCAATGCACCAGACGAATGAGGAGATCCCCCGCAGGAGGAGGAGGAGGAGGAGGGAACACTCACAGTGGTGAAGAAGGAGGAGGAGGAAGATAACTAATGGGCAACAGTGGAATAGTTCTCAAAGTGAGGGACTTTTAGCTATAGAGGAGGAGATATACTAGACAGGAAGCTGGAGAGTGAATACATCAGTCGTAGTGTTCTGGTGGGAGGAAGCAATTATACAGCTCCCTTAATGGGATGCTTAGTGAGGAAGGGGAGTGTCTAAAGAAAACGAGCAGACCCCGTTCAATGGAGAAAGATAAGGGAAGGCAACAACGTGGAACTGGACAACTTTACTCGGGAGATACAAGAAGGGAGGCGCAGTTCCAAGACCAGGACCAGCCAGCGTTGAAATGTACACGGAGATGAGGTGTGATTGTAGGACCCGTGGGCTTGGGCGTGAAAAGAGGATGTAAGGAGATATGGCAGAACCAGTGGGTGGTTCAGGAGATGCCCGGTGGCAAGGGGAAGGAGATACGGTAAGAATAACAGAGGCACAGCAGCCAAGAAGTATCTTGAAGAATATAAGAAGAGAGGCATGAGGTAAGGATGGACAGACACACTGTGGAGAGAACCACCACGAGCTCTCTCATAGCTTCGTCAGGAACATCCTCACAGCTGATACCTAAACAGATTAAAGATACAAAAAAGTTATTCGCAGATAAGGAAAGTATGTGACGAGTTTAATGGCCGACATGAGAGGGGATTTGCCAGAAGAGAACTTGTAATCCCCCACCTCGTCCTGGACTGCGACAGGCGTGGCACCTTAGGGGGCAGTTGCCCTCAACAGACTGGATATGCGACTGTGAGGAGACTACTGAAGGTGTTATACCCTCGTAGGTCTTATGACGATGATGTGTCAGTGTCTGAGAACGGAGTATGCAGGACCCCTCGGCCCAGGCCCCCTGGGATATTGGTCAAGATCTCAGTCAAAGACGATCCTGACGCCGAGGACCTCGATCGAGAGGAGGAGCACCTACCATCTGGGTGGACCAGATCAACTGTAGTGTCCAGTGTTTAAGAAAACAAAGTGACACACAGGAATTCGTCTTGGGTTCGAGACTTGTGCTATTAAGAGGTGTGGTCAGCCGACAGACAGAGTAAGGGGTCAGGAGGGAGACAGATGACCTTCTGTCTGGCAGGAAATAATTTAGTGGCACACAACTTGGGGAGTCCTGGGAAGGAGTCTTGTAACTCGACACGAAGGTAAACAAAATCTTGCTGGAGTTTGGTCGAGTGTGTCTTGTGAGAGGGCCAGGGGCCCTTCCTTCGACCAGAGACTTGCCTTAACCTTACCCCACTCCTTCCCTCCCTTCCACCTCATCTCTCCCCTTTTGACCCGTAATAACCTACCCAGGAGATCAAATATTCTCCCCGTATGTGGCCTTCCTGTGGGGAGACGACAGGATGGGGAGAGTGATGTCCCGTCATCTGGGGCTCCTAGGTGGCCGGAAAGATGCTGGGACCCTGTGGTTAGGGGCTGAGGAGAGTGGGTAGGATATCAGGGCTACTGGAGGCTGGGATATCAGGGCTACAGGAGGCTGGGATATCAGGGCTACAGGAGGCTGGGATATCAGGGCTACAGGAGGCTGGGATATCAGGGCTACAGGGGCTGGGATATCAGGGCAACAGAAGGCTGGGATATCAGGGCTACGGGAGACTGGGATATCAGGGCTACAGGGGGCTGGGATATCAGGGCTACAGGAGGCTGGGATATCAGTGCTACAGGAGGCTGGGATGTCAGGGCTACAGGAGGCTGGGATATCAGTGCTACAGGAGGCTGGGATGTCAGGGCTACAGGGGCTGGGATATCAGGGCTACAGGAGGCTGGGATGTCAGGGCTAGACGAGGCTAAGATATCAGGGTTACATAGATTTTGGATATCAGGATTTCAGACAGCTGGGGAAGGACCACAGGAAGGAAGGATATCAGGATCAGATGAAAGGAAGGAAGGATAGCAGGATCACACGGGGGGCAGGATAGCAGGATCACACGGGGGGCAGGATAGCAGGATCACACGGGGGGCAGGATATCAGGGCACAGAACGATATGGAATATCAGGATCATAGGATACAAGGACAACGAGGTCCAGGGAAGGGTGGGATATTAGGATCAAGGGTCACAGAAGGTTAAGATGTGAAGGTCTTGATAGAGCTTCCCCATCCACAGTGTTGTGATAATTCATCTCTGAACTTGATATATTAGTAACCTGAAATTCTTCATCAACTTTGTCCTGTACACACATGATGACCTCCCCTCCTGACGATGTTTTGATATATACCTGTCACTATACACCCCAGGGCTCTGTCATTATACACCCCAGGGCTCTGTCATTATACACCCCAGGGCTCTGTCACTATACACCCCAGGGCTCTGTCATTATACACCCCAGGGCTCTGTCATTATACACCCCAGGGCTCTGTCATTATACACCCCAGGGCTCTGTCATTATACACCCCAGGGCTCTGTCATTATACACCCCAGGGCTCTGTCACTATACACCCCAGGGCTCTGTCATTATACACCCCAGGGCTCTGTCATTATACACCCCAGGGCTCTGTCATTATACACCCCAGGGCTCTGTCATTATACACCCCAGGGCTCTGTCATTATACACCCCAGGGCTCTGTCATTATACACCCCAGGGCTCTGTCACTATACACCCCAGGGCTCTGTCATAATACACCCCAGGGCTCTGTCATTATACACCCCAGGGCTCTGTCATTATACACCCCAGGGCTCTGTCATTATACACCCCAGGGCTCTGTCATTATACACCCCAGGGCTCTGTCATTATACACCCCAGGGCTCTGTCATTATACACACCAGGGCTCTGTCATTATACACACCAGGGCTCTGTCATTATACACCCCAGGGCTCTGTCATTATACACCCCAGGGCTCTGTCATTATACACCCCAGGGCTCTGTCATTATACACACCAGGGCTCTGTCATTATACACACCAGGGCTCTGTCATTATACACCCCAGGGCTCTGTCATTATACACCCCAGGGCTCTGTCATTATACACCCCAGGGCTCTGTCATTATACACACCAGGGCTCTGTCATTATACACCCCAGGGCTCTGTCATTATACACCCCAGGGCTCTGTCATTATACACACCAGGGCTCTGTCATTATACACCCCAGGGCTCTGTCATTATACACACCAGGGCTCTGTCATTATACACCCCAGGGATCTGTCATTATACACCCCAGGGCTCTGTCATTATACACCCCAGGGCTCTGTCATTATACACCCCAGGGCTCTGTCATTATACACCCCAGGGCTCTGTCATTATACACCCCAGGGCTCTGTCATTATACACACCAGGGCTCTGTCATTATACACACCAGGGCTCTGTCATTATACACCCCAGGGCTCTGTCATTATACACCCCAGGGCTCTGTCATTATACACCCCAGGGCTCTGTCATTATACACCCCAGGGCTCTGTTATTATACACACCAGGGCTCTGTCATTATACACCCCAGGGCTCTGTCATTATACACACCAGGGCTCTGTCATTATACACCCCAGGGCTCTGTCATTATACACCCCAGGGCTCTGTCATTATACACACCAGGGCTCTGTCATTATACACCCCGAACTGTCATCATACACTACAAAGCATTGTCGTTACCCACCCCAGAGCTCTGTCGATACCCACCCCAGAGCTCTGGCGTTACCCACCCAGAGCTCTGTCGTAACCCACCCCAGAGCTCTATCGTAACCCACCCCAGAGCTCTGTCGTAACCCACCCCAGAGCTCTGGCGTTACCCACCCCAGAGCTCTATCGTAACCCACCCCAGAGCTCTGTCGTTACCCACCCCAGAGCAGCAGCGCACGGGAAATCGTTAGTAATCTAGAATAGCAATGATGATAACACGTTCCTGACCTCTGACCTTCGGCGCGTGAAGGCCAGTGACCCTAGAGTGAGAGAAAGCCAATGACCCCAGAGTGAGGAGGAATCAGAGACCTCGGAGTGAGGGGAACCAATGACCCCGGAGTGAGGGGCATCCAGTGACCCCCGGAGTGAGGGGCCACCAGTGACCCAAGGGTTAGGGGAACTAGTGACCCCAGAGTGAAAAAGAACCAGCGACCCCAGAGTGAGGGGGTATCAGTAACAACAGAAGGGGGAACCAGCGATCCAGAGTGAGGGGGAACCAATAACCCCAGAGTGAGGGTAACCAGTAACCCAAGAGTAAGGGAACCAGTGATCTCAGAATGAGGGGAACCAGTGATCCCAGAGTGAGGGGAAACCAGTGACCCCAGAGTGAGGGTAACCAGTAACCCAAGAGTAAGGGGAACCAATGATCTCAGAATGAGGGGAACCAGTGACCCCAGAGTGAGGGGAAACCAGTGACCCCCCAGAGTGAGGGGAAACCAGTGACCCCAGAGTGAGGGGAAACCAGTGACCCCAGAGTGAGGGGAAACCAGTGACCCCAGAGTAAGGGGTGGAGGCTTGATATACTCACCTTGGCCATGGCTGGTGGCAGATGGTAACCTTTAAACCAGGGTACGACTTTCCTCTCTCTCTCTCTCTCTCTCTCTCTCTCTCTCTCTCTCTCTCTCTCTCTCTCTCTCTCCCCTCTTCCCAGCTTCATCAGGCAATCCCTCCCTGTCCCTCTCCCAGCCTCTGCCCTCATCTTCCCGACCATCTCTTCCTTTCCACACTCGCTTCTCTTTCCCACAGACAGTTCTTCCCTCTCGCTTCTCCCCTTCCGTCTGCTCCCACTATATGGGATCGGGGTGTAGACAACGGTACACAGGGGAGGGGGTATTAGGGTGTAGACAACGGTATACAGGGGAGGGGGTGTTGGGGTGTAGACAACGGTACACAGGGGAGGGGGTGTCGGAGTGTAGACAACGGTACACAGGGGAGGGGGTGTTGGGGTGTAGACAACGGTACACACACGGGGTTCATACCTTCCCAGGTAATCAAAAGTGATCAGAAATGGAACCCATGACCTCAGGTTTGGGAGTCGAACATGCTTACCATTGCGCCAACCCCCCCCTCACCAAGTACGTTTCAGTTCAGGCGAAACATTTTTGAACACATGATGGTAAATTCTGAAGTCTTCCCAGAATGAACAGCGAACGAAACTTAAGCAAACCCGCCGGAGGATAGGATAAGATAAGCAAGATAACTTTGAGTAGATTAAGGTCTGGAGGTTTGGTAGATAATGGTGGAATTATGTCTGACCCTCCCAGTGTTGCCTCGCATGGCTGCTGCCCCTCATGGTGTGTGTGTGTGTGTGTGTGTGTGTGTGTGTGAGAATTTCTAGGGTCGGGTGGGAGAATCTCTGGGGGGGTGGAAGAGGGGGGAGGGGCTCTGGAGTCTTAGAAAACAGGGTGTTAGTGATAAGAGAGATAGATGGAGTAGATGGATAGATAAATGGGATAGACAGATAGACAGATGATGGATAGGAATAGAAGAAGAGGGAAGGAGGAGAGAGAGAGAGAGAGAGAGAGAGAGAGAGAGAGAGAGAGAGAGAGAGAGAGAGAGAGAGCACGCTGAAGGTCGTACCATCGTGTTCAAGGAACGCACCGTCGTGCTCTAGGGGGTCGTGCTCAAGGGGTCGTACGGTCGTGCTCTCCGGGGTCGTACGGTCGTGCTCTCCGGGGTTAACGACCCCAGACCTACGCTAACTATCGATCATAACATCCGTCATGACTGTGTCCTGGTCATTGTGGACGGCCATACGAACAGTTGAGCCCCGGGCTCACACCCCTCCCATCACACCACACCCCCAGTGCTCAGCGCTCACGGGCGGTGCTCAGCCGACCCACCAAGAGCTTCCGTGTTGCTGGTGATGATGGTCCGTGCCGGACCGGACCAAGCCCAGGACGATGTGGGGGTCTTGGGGCAGGGCGCCACGTGTGCTGAGGATCTGGGAGCCCAGAGGGTCCTCTCTGGAGGACCATACCTGGGCCCCACACGGGTCCTAGAGACCCTCAGAGGACCAATGGTCCCCACATGGGGTACTAGATACCCTAAGAGGACCATCTGGGACCCACATGGGGTACTAAGACCCTCTGGAAGACCATCTGGGCTCCACATGGGTTACTAGAGACCCTCTGGAAGACCATCTGGGCCCTGCATGGGGTCTTAGAGACCCTCTGGAGGACCACTTGGGCCCCACATAGGGGTACTAGAGACCCTCTGGAGGGAATCCATCGCACTACACTGAAGACCATAATACCGGGATGAACAATGCCACCTTGCCTTCCCCAACAACCTCCCCAACCTCACACCCCCAACCTCACACCCAACCCCACGCCCCAACCTCACCCCCAACCTCACACCCAACCCCACGCCCCAACCTCACACCCAACCCCACACCCCAACCTCACCCCCAACCTCACACCCAACCCCACACCCCAACCTCACACCCCCAACCTCACACCCAACCCCACGCCCCAACCTCACCCCCAACCTCACACCCAACCCCACGCCCCAACCTCACACCCAACCCCACACCCCCAACCTCACCCTCAATCCCCACTCTCCAACCTCCTCCCCAACCCCACGTCACCAACCTCCTCCCGAAACACACAATCCTCAACCACCTCCCCAACCCCACACTCACACCCTCCCCAAGACGCCCAATTTGCAAGAAACTGACTCAAAAGGACCTCAGTCCTCCTCCCGCTGTGTGCCAGTCATGGCTTGCCCTCGATCGCCCTCTTTACACGAACCTCACAGGAGAGACAGTCTCCCGAGAGACGCCCTGCGGAGAGAGACTATTCCCCTGAGAGGCAAGAGAGAGAGAGAGAGACTCCTTCCCTAGAGATAGTGGGCGAGAGAGAGAGAGACCCTAGAAAGACACAGACACACAAACACTCACACACACACGAGACAAGCGGCCTCACGTACATAAACTCTGGCTGGCTGTACGAAGGCTTGGGTGGTGTCGGCCGCAATGATCATCATGCCTCGGGCGCCACGACCACCACACGCCAGGGGATCCCAACCCGGGCTCCGTGATGCTGTACCACCCTCCAATACGAAGGTACGACCCTGGAGCGCTACAGTACGACTAGGGCGCGACAGGTACGATGGTACGACCCTAGAGCGCGATAGTACGACCCTAGATTATATTGTGTCACGGTCCTGAAAGGTTAGGGCACCATATCCAGTGGTCGCACAGTCGTGCTCAAGGGTCGTACCGTCGTGCTCAAGGGTCGTACCGTCGTGCTCAAGGGTCGTACCGTCGTGCTCAAGGGTCGTACCGTCGTGCTTAAGGTTCGTACCGTTGTGCTTAAGGTTCGTACCGCAGTAGTCAAGGAATTAATGAATTCATTTTTCTTTTCATTCTAAAGTTTTCTTAAGATTCTATAAGTCATGAGTATTGTTGTTCGCCTCTCTGTTGTTAACAGCACCGTTGCTCCTGTTCTGTTGGAATCATCGTCTGTTGGTCTAGTCTACAGTGTTGAACAACTTTGATGTCTTCTGTTGATTCCTACAGCCGTTGTCCTGTTGTTATGGCCCCTGCCAGTACCGTTCGTCCTCAGCAACGTTGTCAACAGACCCCGTTGCTTCTGTCAACAGTAACTGCCAACGGTGTGTGGTCAGTGGTCAATGGTTTGGTCAGTGCTTGCTCGCCCTAGTGCTTTGAATTATATATCCAATCTTTCCCGTTATATTCTTTCTTTATCTTTTAATATCAAACGATCAGATGAATATTCCCCCTACGCTCGCCTCTTTTTATCTTTTGATATATTTTTTTTTTCTCCTTTCATTCAGTACCTGAGTTATGGCAGTCTTAGGAGAAAAAAAATCTTCCTCCTGTTAGCCATTGGCAATATATCATCATCTCTCGCCACGGAATTTCGCGTAATTATTCACCGTTGGCAACTAGTCCGCCAATCACAGTCGTAGCTCAGTCCCAACGACCAATCCGCTCCGAGTATTCTGCCCGCCACCTCCAACCCGTGCATAGGATATTAAGGAAGGCATTTGAAACACGAGAGGCATCCTTGTTTTGTCTTTTATCTGGCATTCCGAACCCGGTTTCTTATGCGCGATTATATTACTTTTGTTCTGGTTTAAATATATATATACTTGGCGGTACAGAGACAAGGAAGTATTCCGAGAACTTCCGCTGCGCTCGCAATAAAGTTCTTTTTTTCGACGATGTATGGCATCTGCGGTCGGTGTTGCCAGCCGGGGTTTCTCGGATTCCGGCTTTTAGCGTTATTGAAGAAATAAATTATCGATATCAGTAACGGCCGTTGAGGTCAGCCTTGCAAAAGGCTATAGCAGGCCACGCTGCCAATATAATATTACGCTCCCGTTGGCGTATAATGCTCTATACTTCTCCCAGCTCGCACTGGCGTATACCATACCCTCTTATGATATATATATATATATTTTTTTTTTTCTTTGTATAAATAATTTCCTGGCCGCAGAAATATCCAAGTTCTCGTTAGCGGTAGTAAGTAATTAGTCGAAGTTTGGAAAGTCTTGGTAGTTCTGACAGGCGGGAAGTTGGTCAGACTCTAATCATCTACGGAGCCGTCAACTCACCCATCGCCCATGCCATGTAAGTTACTTTATACCTCACTACGAACTATATACGGGTTACTTAACGATACTTGGAAAGAACGCATACGTTTCCCGGGGCTACGTCGTGAGGGAGAGAGGGAGGGGCAGGCATGGAAACAGGGAGGCTAATAGTAAGGAGAGGGAAGACGGGAAACTTTGACCGCCAGAGGGGAAACTGACGCACAAAACTGTATCATTCATTATCACACGTGGAGTTGCCAGTTCTCTCCAGCGGAATAATAGGAGCTGAAGTCCTCGGGTTCCAGGGATTCTTCATTTTCTTTTGTGATTTACTGAGTCGGGCTTAAGAAAAGATAAGTTTTCGAAACAGTAACTTAATAGGAAAACATTTGGCTTATGATTCATACTTACATTACTTATGGATATGGCGCCAGAAATGGATGAAGACAAGCAAGTATGAATATGGACACATGTATATATGTATATGTATGCATATGTGCGTGTATAGGCGTTTATATATATATATATATATATATATATATATATATATATATATATATATATATATATATATATATATATATATATCTTTTTTTTCTTTTTTCTTTTAAACTATCCGCCATTTCCCGCATTAGCGAGGTAGCGTTAAGAACAGAGGACTGGGCCTTTGTGGAATATCCTCACCTGGCCCCCCTCTGTTCCTTCTTTTGGAAAATTAAAAAAAAAGAAAAAAAAAACGAGAGGGGAGGATTTCCAGCCTCCTGCTCCCTCCCCTTTTAGTCGCCTTCTATATTATAAACACCAAACTCGCGGTACGAACCAATAACTTTGTGCAGGAGGCAACATGCTCCATGTGGTCGCGTCATGAAAGGCCAGTTTAGGATCGTCAAAAGGACGTCTTCAAAATAATCCCTGTGTATGATGAATGATGAACAGCTTGGTAATGCGTTTGTGTCGCTGATAAGCAACTTAACATCTGAGATGTGCCTGTGGAAGACCTGGGAAGGACCTGAGGAAGACCTGGGAAGGACCTGAGGAAGACCTGGGAAAGACCTGAGGAAGACCTGGGAAGGACCTGTGGAAGACCTGGGAAGGACCTGAGGAAGACCTGGGAAGGACCTGAGGAAGACATGACAAGGACCTGTGGAAGACCTGGGAAGGACCTGAGGGAGATTTGGGGAAGACCCAGAGAGGGTCTGGGGAAGACTTGGGGAGGACCTTAGTAAGACCTGATGGGGAGATGGGGATACGATGTGAGGAGGAGGTGAAGAAGACTAGAAGACCCCAGGAAGATCCCACGAAGACCTCAGGAAGACCCCAGGAAGATCCCACGAAGACCTCAGGAAGACCCCAGGAAGACTTCAGGAAGACCCCAGGAAGACCCCAGGAAGACCGCAGGAAGACCCCAGAAAGACCTCCAGGAAGACCTCAGGAAGACCCCAGGAAGTCTGGTATATATATATATATATATATATATATATATATATATATATATATATATTCGACGGGGAAGAGACTGCACGTTTCAGTAACACGGCGCCTCTCTACCCTCGCGATGGGCCAGCTGGTGGGTGTGGGCTGTGGCTCCTCACCCACGCAGCAGCTGTGGCTGTGGTGGTGTGCAGCTGTGGTGGTGTGCAGCTGTGGTGGTGGTGGTGGAGGAACAATGTAGCTGTGGTGGGGCAAATCTGTACAGGCATCGTCATCAGAGTGTCACATACTCCGTTTTCTGTTTGTTGTAAATATACCTAACTCATCCCCGTTTTCGATGTAGTGGATATTCTTATTTTTTTCTGTACTTCTAAGTCTGTCTTTGTGTGTCTGTTTACCCATGTGTCTGTGTGTCTCTGGCCAGGGTGTTCGAAACCCTGCCCCCCCCCCCCCAACCCTAACCCCTATCTGCAGTTTTATCACGGAGGGAGAGCATATATATGTGGGGCGGGGTCCACCCCGTGGGGCGGCATCTGCCCCTTGGGGTGGGGTCATTACCTCAGCACGTCGTGTGTGTTTCCTTGTCAAGTTTACGATAATATTTTTCTTAAATACAAACATGATGATGTGTGGCCGACATGTTGCTTCCGTTTTCTTTCTTTTCCATCAGTACAAGTTACCCTTATCTGTTTTTCAAAGAAAACGGCAAAGAGAAGCTGTGATAAAGAATTTCTAAGCTGCATGACGAAAGGAAAAAATAGAAATGAAATTTTTTGAGATAATTTAGTATTTCATCAAAATTTACTCTGTTGTTTACCATGATTTCCCTTGAACTGTGGTAACGACCTTGCTTTGATTTGCTGATCAGAGGATGGGTACCCATACTGCCCTCTGATTGGTCAGCCACTATGTCGTACGTGGCGTTGATTGGCCAGATATGTATATGTCCCTCCCTTCTGAGGGTATACGCCACTGATTGGTTAGAGAGGTATAAACTCCACCTTCATTAAGGCATGGAATTTCGCTGGTTGGTTAGGGACGACTAAGCCCCTCCTTTCTTTTGAGATGTATCACTCTGATTAGTTAGACATCGGAGCTCCGCCCACTAAAA